>NC_065589.1:58828879-59132768 GCF_024542745.1 Macaca thibetana thibetana
TTTTCCCCTTCATCTCCTGTTCACTTTAAATTTAATGCTTCTGTTTACTCTTACCTCCATTCCCTTTTCCTCTCTCACTTTTCTTTTTCAAACAATATGGTGTTTTAATATTGTGATCTAAAGCAACTTTCTAGTTTCTGCTAATTAATTTGGTGGTCTATCGTAACATATATTTAACAGGCATCCAAAAGAAAGCCCTATTTTAAGACACAAATGGAGTAAAGGTCATGAGGTGATACCATTATTATGCAGGTAACCTGTGTACTTGTAAAGATACTGAAAGTTATAAATCATTATTACATTTTTTTATCATCCTTGTTGAAAAAGAGATTGTTTAAACTAAAATTATGAAATGCCTATATCTAAAGTAATAAGTTTTCTATATTGTCCAAATATTGGATTACAAGTGCATTTTTCAGCGTGATGAAAATAAATGAAACATTAATTATTATGTCCCTGATGTCTGAAAAAATTTAGCTACCTTATCAATATGCCTTTGGGGCAAATCACCTCAGTGATTCTATGATTAACATAAATGCTGCACATAGGCAATTTTTGCTTGAACTTGTAGATTGCATTATTAATTCCATATAGATTCTTTATTCCAAAATCAACCTACCAATGTTTTCTCAACTCTAACCAAGTATTCAAAATTAATCAACTCTCTGAAGCAGCATGTTGTGTGACATGACATGTCACACATGTGTATGCCATAATGTGTATGCCATAACCAATCAGGTGAAACATCATTGTACAGCAGACATTTCAAAGATGGGACTTTAAAAATTAATGAGCAAAGAGAATAAAACATGTACACTTTCAACTTTTCTTTTTTCTTTGAAAGATCTAAAGAAGACAGATATGAAACTCTGTTTTCTTCAAAGATACTTGTTTAAATTTCAAATTGACTATTTTTCATTGCTAAATTTTATATAAAATTAAGTATTATATAGTAATGTAACAATGTCCTTAAAAGTAAAAAATAGCTTTTCTGTAATATTATTTCAGTTCCCTCTAACCCTTTATTTACTACTTTTTCTCATTTAATGCACACTTTGCCCTATCAGCTTCTGCAAACTTGTCACCCCTCAAAGACTTTGTATCATTAGAAGCACATGAAATAATTACGTTACTTCTGTCTTATGAATTTGTATCTCTTACATCAAAAACCATTGAGATCAATAATCAAGTAATTTATTGAACATTATTAAATTACCTGACTTCATACAAAGAACTCAAAATGCACCTTACATCTCAGATTTGAGGAATATTGTCCATGTCATACTGACCTTTGTATCAGGCTCAGCTTACTGGCTATAATTATTATATTTTTTTCCTTCTTTTATTTCTATTCTTCTCAGGAATTCCTTGTAATAGAGAACAGTTATTTTGCCATTGACTGAAAGGAGCCAGTCACAGCAGAATGTCATATATGATATGACTCTATTTGTGAAAAATTCAAAAACAGGAAGCTTTATTCTTTGAAATTGAAAGTCACAATAATTGTTACCCTCAGGAGAGAGAATAGCTGGGAGGGGACATGAGGAAGGCTTCTAGGATTCTACTAGTCTTTTATATCTTAATTTGTGTGGTGGTGGCATGGATGAGTGTGTTTGTATAAGCTAATTGACCCTCACATGTAAAATTATATGCCCTTCATTTTATTAATATTCAAATAAATATGAACAAGTGATTAAAACTGCTCTCATTTTTAATAGGTTGTTATGATTCTTGTTCTTTCCTTTAAATAAGTCACATATTCACTAGTATTTGCTTATGCTCTCTTCAAAATGGCTGTTTATCTGATACTCTCCACATTTTCTCCTATCAGTCCCATTAGTTAGAATAGAAATTCTTCTCTGTTCATTCCAGCCAAGATTAATTGGTATTCTTTCTGTAAATTTCTAAATAAAAATGGCTTTGGTAATCATTTTGTTCTTTAACAATCAAATGATATGTATTAAGACGTGGTTTATTCTGAGCTAACATAACTATATCTCCAAATACAATGTCTCCACAACACTTAGTATAATTTTAAGACCTAGTAGACATTTAGTAAGTACATATCAAATTAATAAATAGTTTATGCATGTCAATACAAAACTCTAAATTATGACCAAATCTTGTCATCAAATCTCTCTCAAAGTTGTTTATTCCTTGGAAAAGGTAAATAAATAAATGTATATTATATATATATAAAATGCACATTGCACATTTATTTATTTACAAATAAATGTATATATAGAGAGAGCACACATATATACACCCACCCATGTATTAAATAAGTAAATATGCGTAATTTTTTAAAGGACAAAAACATCAATCTCTATCATTTTATTGCCTTTAACATTTATATGTATAATGATCTACTTTTAGTTAGCATGTAGAAAAACATACAATTCAGTCACAACCACTGAAACAAGAAGTTAATGATACACAAAAATGTTATTCTTTGCCTTAAATCCATCGAAGAACTGTGAGCATAAAATAATCTAACAAACTCCTGTAAGACAAGTATTCCTTAAGTGAGCAAGAAACAGAAGATACTCTCATATCTGTGCCAGTTGCTGCGATTAGGGGACAAAATGTCCAAGGAGCAAGCCTGCCAAAGAAAGATAGCTTTTGCTTGGAATTTGAAAGTAGAAAATGGGAGTTTATGGGGGTGTGCGGGAAAGGGAGATACTACATACAAGGAATAAGAATGAAAGCTGACTTCTCAGAAACAATAGAGGCCAGAAGACAATAAAACATTTTTATAATGCTAAAATAAGAAAACTGTCAACCTAGAATTCTATGCAAAGTGAAAATATCCTTTAAAATTAGAGAAATGATATTTACTAGCAAACAAAAACTAACATGCTCTACAAAAACTGCAAGGAAAACTTCTTTATGTCCAACAAGAAACAGTATAAGATGGAAATTTGGGTCCACAGGGGAAAATGAACATTACAAATGGAAAATATGGAGTACATATAAAACTTTCCTTCTTTTCTTTAAAAGTATATGTCTATTAGCTATTTAAAGCAAAATATAACAAGGGATTGCAATGTTTGTAACAGATGTCATAGTAAAATGTATGAGAGTGATGACACAAGGGGCAGAAGAAATATAAGTGAAATTATATTGTTTTAAGGTGTTACTTTATATGGGAAATAGTATAATATAAAACCAAGGTATAATGTGAATAAACTGTATATGTCATATGTAAAACAACTACAAATCAAATAGGTACTGCTAATTAAAGGCAAATAATTATAGCTGAAAAAATGTCAAAATTACACAATTTTCCCTATGGAAGTCACAAAAGGATAGACATAAGGAACAAAGAACAGAGGAAACAAAGAAAAAACTAATAGTATGTTAGTGCAGATAGAGTCTGCCATTTTAATAAGTAGATTATAATTATTAATATATTTGTTGTTAATAAACTCCAATTAAAAGTCAAAGATTGTCCGACTGAGTGAAGCAGAAATCACCAACTACATGCTGTCTAGTTTCAAGAGATATATTTAACATATTAAAGATACACAAATTAAAAGTAAGACATAGGAAAAGATATATCATGAAAAACAAATTACAAAGATGTTGATATGCTATATTTTAAGAGTGATACAAAAATACAAAAACATTATTTCAAAATCGTAAGTGAATTAACTCTTTTAAAATATTCTAAAATTCGCAGAATTGAAGGAAAAACAGAAAACCCACAATCCTAGTTGTATATTTCAACACTCCTCTTTCAATAATTAATTTTAAAAAAGGCCATGTCAATAAAGATATAGAAGATTAAACAACACTTTAAACCAATTCATGGTAATTGATAGCTATAAATAAAACACCAATGAAAGAAAATTAAGTATCTTCAGGAGATTGTTTCCAGGAACCCCTGCAAATATCAAATCTATGGATGTTCTAGTCCTGTATATAAAATGGTGTGGTATTTCCGTATAACCTATGTACATCCTACCATTTATGTTAAATCATCTCTAGATTACATATAATACCAAATACAGTGTAAATGTTATATAAATAGTTGTTATACTGTATTTTTATTTGCTTACTTTCACTCTTGTATTTAATACATTTTTTCAATCCACAGTGGTTGAAATCATGAATGTATAACCTGAAGATATGGAAGGCTAACTGTATACATCTCTTGAAGTATGCATAGTACATTCAGTAACACACCACACACACACACACACACACCCCAAATTGCCAGTCTACAGAGCATACTTTGCCAACCCTAAGATAGACTTTACACTGGGACCATAAAACAAGTTTTTGACAAATTCCAAAGGAAAAAAGTCATACAAAGTCCCTTGTCTTTACAACAGGGTAGAAATCAATAACATTAAAATACATAGAAAAATCCCAATTATCTAGAAAAAAAAATTTCCAAGTAACTCATGGGTCAAAGAAGAAAGAGCAAAACCTGACATAGAAATTACCAGAAAAGACCAAAGTCCCTCATGAACTAAGATCCAAAATTTCTTAAGAAAATGTTAGCAAATTGAATCCAGCCAGTAACAAAAGGATATTATATAATGATGAGGTGATAGTAATAAAAATAATGCAAAGTTAGTTCAACACTCAAGAATGAATCTAATTAATTCATCATATTAACAGAACAAAGTATTCATCTCAATAGATGCAGAAAAAATTTTTTTAAAAAATTTAATGTACATTCATAATTAAAAGCAAAAAAAAAAACCTCAGAAAACTAGAAATAACAGTGCTTTACAAGATACAGGATTTGCAAATATTTTCTCCCAGCCTTTGATTTGTCTTTTCATTCTCCTTATAATACTTTTTGAAAAATAGAAATGTTAAATTTGGATAGTGTCCGATTTATCCATTTTATTTTTGGTATTGTGTCTAAGAAATCTTTGCCTAACCCAAGGTCACAAATATTTTCTCCTGTGTATTTGATTTATACTAGGTTTTACATAGATGCCCTTTATCAATCGGTTTGAGGAAATTCTCTTCTACTCTTACTTTGTGGATATGTGTTTATATCAATACATATAGTGTTAGTCAAGTAATCTATTTGTTCTTTAGCCAGCTTTAACAGTTTATTTACTTCAAGGAATTTGTCCATTTTATCTTAGTTGTTGAATTTATTGCCACACAATGTCTAATATTTATTTATTAACCTTTGAATATCTGTAGAATTTTTACTGCTGTCATTTTGCTCAGGATCAATATTGGTAATTTATAATTTCATTATATTTTTCTCTAATCAGCATTTTTAGATGCCCATCAATTTCAATTATTTTTTTAAAATTTGTTTTAGGTTGAGGGGTACATGTGCAGGTTTGTTTTATAGATAGATTTTATGTCATGAGGATTTAGTGTGTGGATTATTTCATCATCTGGGTAATCAGCATCGGGCCTAGTGGTAGTTTTTCCATCCTCACCCTCCTCCCATCGTCCACCTTCAAGTAGGCCCCAGTATCTCTTGTTTTCTTCTTTGTCTCCACATGTACTCAGTGTTTAGCTCCCACTTCTAAGCAAGAATATGTGGTATTTAGTTTTCTGTTTCTGTTTTAGTACATTTAGTTTGATGGCCTCCAGCTCCACCTACCTTGTGGCAAAGGACAAGATGTTATTCTTTTTTCATGGCTGCATAATGTTCCATGGCATGTATGTACCACATTTTTTTAATTCAATGAGGGGCCTTTAGGATGATTCCATGTCTTTGCTACTGTGAATAGTACTGCAATGAATATATGAATACACATGTCTTTATAGTAAAATAACTTATATTCCTTTGAGTAGACACTCAGTAATGGAATTGCTGGGTGGAATGGTAGTTGTATTTTAAGTTCTTTGAGAAATCTCCAGATTACCTTCCACAGTTGCTGAACTAATTTAAATTCCTCCCAGCAGTTTATAAGCGTTCCCTTTTCTTTCCACAACCCCACCAGGATCTGCTTTTTTTTGTTGTTTTTGTTTGTTTGTTTGATTGTTTGGCTTTTTAGTAATAGCCATTCTGACTGCTGTGGGAAGGTATCTCATTGCAGTTTTGATTTGCATTTCCCTATTTATTAGGAAAATATATATTGAGCATTTTTTATATGCTTATTTGTTTAGCTGCATAGCTGCGTGTATGCATGTATGGCTTCTTTTGAGAAGTGCCTGTTCGTCTTTTGCCTTTTAAAAAAAAAAAAAAAACGGAGTCTCACTTACTCTGCCACTCAGGCTAGAGAGCAGTGGCACGATTTCAACTTACTATAACAGCCGCCTCCCGAGTTCAAGCGATTCTCTTGCCTCAGCCTCCTGAGGAGCTGGGATTACACACGTACACCACCATGCCTGGTTAATTTTTGTATATTTAGTAGAGACACAGTTTCACCATGTTGGCCAGGCTGGTCTCGAACTCCTGACCTCAAGTGATCCAAATGTCTTGGCCTCCCAAAGGACTGGGATTACCGGCGTGTGTCACAACTTCTGGCTTATTTGCAAACTATGATTCTGACAAAGGTCTTATATCCAGCATCTATAAGGAGCTCAATTAAATAAAAATCAAAAAACAACCCCATTAAAAAATGGGCAAAGAAGCCCAGCCTGGCCAACATGGTATTGTTTTGTAAAGCTTTAGATTTAATTAACTTTCTCAATTATTTTTCTCTTTTTTTAAATTGACCTCTGCTCAGAAATTTATTTACATGTTCATTTATTATTTATTTTTTCTGATTATGTTGGATTTACTTTGTGTTCTTTTTAATTTCTTAAGGTAGAAACTGAGGTAATTGATTTTAACCCTTTCGTATTTCCCAATATAAATATTCATTGGTATAAATCTATCCCTAAATACTGTTTTAATGCTATCAAACAAATATTGATATATTGTGTTTTTATTTTCTTTCATTTCAAAATAATGATTTTTTTTTCATTTTACCTTTGACTTCTTGCTTACATAGAAGAGTGTTGTTTAATTTCCTAATATTTGAAGGTTTTCCAGAGATTTACTTACTGTTATTGATTTCTATTTTAATCTAGTGTGATCAGAAAAATACTTTGCATGACTTGTATCTTTATAAGTTAACATTTGTTTTATGGACTCAAGCATTGTCTCATTGATAAGTGTTTCATAGTTACATTTTTAAATGTATATTTTGCTATTATTCGGTGGCAAGTACTATTAAGTTAACTTGGCTATTTGGTTAATTTGCCAATTGTGTTAATTTGGCTGCTAATGTTCCAATTATTTTTATATTTAACTAATTTTCTACTTACCTGTTCCGTCAACCATTGAAAGAGTAGTACTGAAATTTGAACACATATTCACGGATTTTTCTATAGTTTCCTTCAATTCTATCCATTTGTGTGTCATGTATTTTGAATCTCTCTTATTAGGTGAGTAAATGTTTAGGATTCTTATGTCCACTTGATGACTTGACTCCTACATCCTTATGAAATGAAATTATTCCTGTTAATACACTTTTCTCTGTAATCTACCTTCTCTGATACTAATATAAATATATTTTCAAATGTTTTAATATGCTATGTTATTTTCTATCCTTTTACTATTAACCCATTTGTATATTTTAATTTGAAATTCTATTAGGCAGCCTATATTGTATATTCAATCTGCCAATCTCTGCTTTATTTATTTATTTATTTATTTATTTATTTATTTATTTATTTATTTTTGAGACGGAGTCTCGCTCTGTCACCCAGGCTGGAGTGCAGTGGCCGGATCTCAGCTCACTGCAAGCTCCGCCTCCCGGGTTCACGCCATTCTCCTGCCTCAGTCTCCCGAGTAGCTGGAACTACAGGCGCCTGCCACCTCGCCCGGCTAAGTTTTTGTATTTTTAGTAGAGACGGGGTTTCACTGTGTTACCCAGGATGGTCTCGATGTTCTGACCTCGTGATCCGCCCGTCTCGGCCTCCCAAAGTGCTGGGATTACAGGCTTGAGCCACCGCGCCCGGCTGCTTTTTATATTTAGACCATTTCCATTTAATTTAATTATTGATATGGCTAGGTCTATATCTAACAATTTGCTATATATTTATTTGTCTCACCTGTTTTTGTCCCATTTTTCTTTTTCTTCCTGGTTTCTTTTACATTAATTTTGATGTTTTTGTTTTTATTTAGTTCCATAATTAACTTAGGTTTATGAGGTGTTTCTGTGTATGTTATTTTATTCATTGCTTTAGAGCCAATATTTTATATCTCTAATGTATCAAAGTCTACCTTCAAGTGATATTATGCAACTTCATGTACAAGAACATTAAAACAGTATAGTTCATATTTTCCATTCCTAATTTGTGTCTTATTTTCATTCATTGTATTTTTGCACATTATAAATCCCAAATTTATTGTTATTATTTTTGTTGAAATTGCCAATTATGCTTTAAAGATATTTTTAAAAATATTCTTAAAATGTGGATATGTTGTGATATTTTTAACTTCTGTTTGTCCACATGAGTATTTTGCTGTCTTCTTGAAAGGACATCTGTGCTTTGTATAAAATTCTAGGTTGACACCATGTTTTAGTACTTTAAATATGTTAAATCCCATCGACTTCCCATTTGCAGTTTGTTTATTTGTTTGTTTTTATCAACTGTTATACTTGTCTTTTCTTCTGGCTAATTTTATAACTCCCTTTTTATCACTGGTATTAAGCATTTTAATTAGGATATGCCTGGGTGTAATTTTTTCATGCTTCATCAAATTTGGCAAATTTTTGCCATATTTTTATATATATTTCTTTCTGTTTCTTCCTCTCTTTTTTTTCTTTAAGATACTTCATTTGCACATATATTAGGCTGCCTGAAGTTCTCCCCTTGTTCACTGATATGTCATTCACTGTGTGTTACCTTTTAAAAATATTTTTTAAACTTTATCATTGTAGATAATTTGTTTCTATGACTTCAAATTCAGTAATATTTTTCCTTAATGTCTAATCTGTCTTAATATCATCCAGTGTAGTTTTCATCACACACTTGAAGATTTTATTTCTGGAAGTTTGATTTGGTCCTTCTTTATATCTTATTTATAGCATCATTTTTTAATGGAATCTATTCATAAAAAATGATTTATTACTCTAAAACAGGTATCAGTTCTACATATGCTCCCAATATGGAGCACATTTTTCCATTTACGTGCTTAGTCAATTTTGATCAGATGTCAGACATCATCAATTTTACCATACAGAGTACTGGAAATTTTGGTTTCAAAATATATATATATATATTCTTGAGTGTTGTTCTCACATAGAATTAATTTAGTTAGAAACTGTTTGTTTATTGTATATATTTCCTTTACCTTTTGTAGGTGGTAGTGAAATAGCACTCAGTGTAGAGCTAATTATTCTCCACTATTGAGGTTAGACTTTTGTATACTCTCCCCAAATCCTCACGAGACTTGTTTTCCAGTCTGGCTGGTGGGAAGAAGCACCATTCTCTGTCCTGAGTGAATGCTGAGTACTGTAATCACTAATCCTTTTGAATAGTACTTTCCCCAGGGGCAGGTAGTTTTCTCATACAAATGCACTCCCTAATCAGTACTAAGCTTAGTACTCAAGGAGGACTAGCTATCTGCAGATTTCCAGAATTTTCTCTCAACATAGATCTCTCTTCTCTGACATTCTGTCCTGTGAACTCTAGTCATTGTATTCTTCACAAAATCTTAGCTCTATATCCTCAATTCAGGGACCTCGCTAGTTTCTACCCGTGTTCACCTCCCTGTATCATGGCCTAGAAAATTTTTCAAGGCCACAACCTGGTGCATCCTTATCTGTTTCTCATCTCTTCAGGATCAATATTATTCATTCTTTTATAGCCAGAGTTTGCCTAATTATCATTTCATACCCTTTGTTCATTCTTTGGTCATCTCATTTAGGAGAATGAAACTGTGGCCACCTATTCCCTGTACTCTGGAAGTGTAAGTTCTAATCATTTATTATGGAAATTTGATAAACTGATTTTTAAATTTATATAAAAATGCAAAGGAACTAAAATAGGCAAAACTTTCAGTAAAGAACACATTTGAAAGGTTTATATTGCATTTTTTAAAGATTTACTTTAAAACTACATGAGTCAAGACTATTATTTCCATAAAGACAAATAAATAGTAGAACACAATAGATTATCCAAATATAGACTCACAAGTATATGGCCAATTAATTTTTGACAAAGAACCAAGGTAAGTTAACCAGGAAAAAAAAAAATGTGTTTTCAATAAAAGTGCTAGAACTACTAGATATCCATGTAAAAAATGTTAAAAAATTGAACTTTAACATTTACTTCTCACCAAACATAAAAAAGCAAAAACTATCTCAAAGAGATAGACCAAAACATAGAAGATAAAAATAATAAAATTTCTAGGCAAAAAAACCCAGAAAAGTAATATTTGAAAAGTAATGGTAAGTAAAAAGACTCTTTGAGTCTTTAAGACTCAAAAAGAATTAACCATTAAATAAAAAATATTGACATATTTATCTTCTTCAAAATGAAAAATGTCTATTTTTCAAAAGCCATTGTTAAGAAAATAAAAAGGCAAAATAGTTGAGGGTAAAATATTCATGGCTGGGCGCGGTGGCTCAAGCTTGTAATCCCAGCACTTTGGGAGGCTGAGACGGGCGGATCACGAGGTCAGGCGATCGAGACCACACTGGCTAACACGGTGAAACTCCGTCTCCACTAAAAAAATACAAAAAACTAGCCGGGCGAGGTGGCGGGCGACTGTAGTCCCAGCTACTCGGGAGACTGAGGCAGGAGAATGGCGTGAACCCGGGAGGCGGAGCTTGCAGTGAGCTGAGATCCGGCCTCTGCACTCCAGCCTGGGCGACAGAGCGAGACTCCTTCTCAAAAAAAAAAAAAAAAAAAAAAAAAAAAAAAAAAAAAAATTAACAATGCCTATATCTGGAAAAGTAGCTGCACCAAAAATATACAAATGTCTCTTTAATTAATTATCACAAAAATTCAAATTAAAATCATAATGATATGCCACTTTATATCCACTAGTTTTTTTTTTTTTTTAATTGACCATGCCAAGGTTTGGAGAAGATGTATAATAATTGGATATTGTGAACTGAATGTATTTTTTTCCCGAAATTCATTTGTTGATATCTAATCCTCAGTGTGAAGATATTTGGAGACGGGGCCTTTTGGAGGTATTAGATCATGATGGTAGAGCCCTCATGTATGGAATTAGTGTCCTTATTACAAAAAGCCAGACAGCTAGCTCATCTTCTTTTCTCCATGTGAGGGGTTCCAATGAGAAGTCAGAAGTCTGCAAGCTAGAAGAGGGCTCTCCCCTGAACTGGAGCACACTGGCACCTTACTTTAAACCTTCCAGCCTCCAGAATGAGGATAAATAAATTTGTTGTTTATAAGCCGTGCAGTCAATGGTATTTTTTTATAGCAGTCCAAATTGACTAAAACATTAGAACACACACATTTTCCTGTTAGAGGTGTGAAAGTATATAATCAAATTAGAAAATTATTTGACAATTTCTTATAATTCAGACATTCAATTTCCTTTCTCTCCTTTTTATTTAGCCAAGAGAAGTGAAAACCTATGTACACTAAGACTACTACAAGAATGTTAATAGCAGTTTTATCTATAACTGGAAAAACCCGTGTTATAATATGAATGTTAACAAATTCTGATATATTTACACATTGGAATATTAATCCATAATACAAATAACTATTGATATAAGAAAAAAACTAAATCTCAAAAACATTATATTGATTGAAAGAAGCAAAACACAAAAGAATACATACATATATCAAATTTCTAAGCTTTTGTAATAGAAATCAGTTGTTTCTTAGGGTAGGGAATAGTAAGTGGGCATGAATAAACTTTCTGGGGTGATGTCAATATCTCATAGCCTGATTTGGGTGATAGTTTTACGAATGCCTATATTTGTCAAAGTTTCTCAATCTATACACTTAAACTTTGAGCACATTCTTATATCCAAATTATATATAAATATAAAAGTATTTAGGTAAAAAGTTTTGACTATAAATTTGGATCTGCTCTAGTGACCACTATTGTTGATAATATTTATTAATTATTTGGTTTTTAATTAATTTTATTATTTAAAACAAATTGTTACCAAGTAATCAGTGAGCTGGCTGTCCAGTATGCATGGAGGCCAATGCCATGGCATGATCTTTTGAGAAAAGAAAGGCTTTATGGTGAGTTTATTGACAGGGAGACAGGAGGAAACACTCAAATCTGTCTCCTTGAGCTGGCATTTGAATTGGGTTTTGTAAGCATAGGGTAATGAAGTGTGATGTGATTGTATCTTACAATAAGGTGATGCCAGGAGGCATGATCTGACTGGATCCTTTCATGGGGCTATGCCACGGTCCTGGATCCTGCCATGCGATATCTACTTCTTAATTCAGTCCAAGCCCTTAGGTTGCCCATGTAGTTGCACACTTAATTCATCCAGGTATGCTCAGGTTACATTACCTTAGGATCCATGCCAAGGAAAACCAGCCCACAACTTTGTTACATAAAAGTTAAGGCAAATTGGGCTGAAGTGGTCAGCATACTAATCAACAAATATAGCATTTTTAAAAACTGGAAATAGTTTTTTTTGAACTCTTATCCATCATACATTACATACATTATATAATATATCTATATATTACATATATTATATATATATACATAATATATCAAGAGCAGGGCATTTTCAAGTCAACTATAAGAGATAAGACAAGATTAAAGTTCAAACCAAAAAAAAAATGGTATATTTTTAAAAATCATCCAAAGACATTATTTCAAACGACTTTAATTTACAACTAAATTTGACTATTTGACAACTATTGACATTTTTCGTAGATCTACCTTCTTTAAACTACTGTTTTCAAAGCACATTTTTATATTTTCCATATTTTGAGGTTATGGTCAAATGAGTTTAAGAATGTGTATGTCTCTCACATTCTTTAGGAAAATATAGTCCTCTGGGGAGACAACTACAATTGGTTCTAGCTTTACATAGATATAATTCCCTTTCAAATTAAACATTGAAGCATTATGTATTGGTTGGCACTAATGTGAAAACAAAAATGAAATATAGTTTACTTTTAATTTGAGACTAATAATGAACATTATATGAGTACCTCAGCCTTTGGATTCTCCACTGAAAACAGTTATCACCAAAGTTCTTAGAACCCTGGAGTACAATGTGTATTTTGACTTACAGACCAATTTTTCCATTGCCTTTGCTGAATGGTTACTGATTCTTCCTCCCTGGTCCACAAAGAAAACTCAGTCATGTTTATTCTACAAGTTCAATGTGCCTATAACTCTGATGCCATAAATCATCAGATGGTACTGCTGTCGAAATAGAATGGGTAATTATATTACGTTTTTGGGGAGTTAAAATCTGCCTCTGTAGTAAATACAAGATTTTTAATATAGCGAACAAAGAAACTCTTCTATTTCCTCTGCTTTTAAAAAAGGCTATAATTTTAAAAGTTTTCAATATATAAAACACTGCTGTTTATTGAAACCAAAAGCTTTAATTCAACTCAGTGCAACAAGTATTAATTTATTACCTACCACTATCTGTGAACTAGTCATATGGTTGCTTACAGAATAATACCCATTCTTTACTTATTCAAAATTATTTTGTACTAATTAAGTGTACTCATCAAAATCATTGCAAATTTTAGGACATAACATTTATGTCTGAAAATAGGTAGAAAGTTTGTGTTACATTCCTTTTAGTAGAGAACTTAACACATATAGAAGGGAGTAAATTAATATTCATTTTCTTCATTTTTCACCCACTGTTTTTTTCTGCTCTGTTGTGTCCCAACTTCCTACCCTTTAACTTTTTGTACTCTGAGGTTCTCATGCTTGTAATCAAGAATTTAAATCTACTGATGTACTTACTGGCAAAACTAAAATTCTGCTTTCTAAGGGTGACTACATTTAAGTTACAGGAGTGATTCTGCTCTTACGGAGTTTAAAATGTCTGCATATATTTTCCTCATCCTTGTTGCGCTAGTGCCCAACTCAGTATCTACCATTTAATCGATTTTTAATTAAAAAATGAGTTAATGAATGAGAACATTGTTCTTAGAGTGTGAGTTATCCAAATGCTGTCAGATCATTTGACTAAGGTATCCCCGATATTAATTAATAAAGGTCATATAAGTCATGATAAAGAATTTATAGATTTCAGAGATGCAATATTCTAATGCGACAGTGTTTATTTCTATATAAAAGTTACACTCCTTGGCATCTGATGAAAATACCAATAATGTCTTCCATTTGCATTTAGTGACACCTAGCTATTTTGTTTCAATTTTAGCTTTTTTTCATTAAAATTACTGTTTTAATTTTGTGAGTACACAGTAGGTATACATATTTCTGGGGTACATGAGGTATTTTGATACCAGCATGGCATGTGAAATAAGCACATCATGGAGAATGGGTTATCCATCCCTTCAAGCATTTATTCTTTGAGTTACAAATAATCCAATTGTACATTTTAAAATGTACAATTATTATTGACTATAGTTACCCTGTTGTGCTATCAAATAATCGGTCTTACTCATTCTTTCTTTTTTTTTTTTTTTTTTTTTACCAATTAACCATCCCCACCTCTCCCCCAGGTCCTCACTACCCTTTCCAGCCTCTGGTAAGTATTCTTTTACTCTCTATGTTCATGAGCGCAATTGTTTTGATTTTTAGATTACACAAATAAGTAAGAACATGTGATGTTTATCTTTCTGTGCCTGGCTTATTTCAATTAATATAATGGTCTCAAATGTCACATTGCAAAAATTTGAATTAATCTTATGATTATATATATTCTTAATCTGCCTGTAGTGCTTTCAAAGTATAGCACAGATAATACTGTGGATGATTCATAAACACACAAGGTTCAATAGCAAAGTAAGTTTGAGATGATCAAACAGTAAATCTTTCTTAAAGGTTCACAAATAATAACATACTAAAATATGTAAGAAATTTTTCAATAAATAATATACTCATATAATTCATAATTTGTCAAACTTTTTGATTTAAAAATAAAAATTTCTTGATTAATAACAAACATTATCCTTACTTAAATATTGTAGAACTCATATGCTCATCTACATTCTTAGCAGTAAGGCGTACTCTAGACAAGCAGGAACTCTAAGTGCTGAAGAATCCTAGATCGTCTGAACTGAGCATGGGGGTGGGGCAGGAATTCCTACGGGTTTTATGGGTTTTAATCAGCAGAGCTAATTGTATTTAGAATGATCACCTAGGGACAAAATGAGAATAAAAAAGGAGTGCATTCAAGGCAGCAAATGGAAACAATGAGGAAGAGAAACAGAATTTATTCATATATAAAATAAACATCATTTATTCTCTTAATATTTATTACAGCCTATTCTACATTGAATCTTCCACTAGACACCCAGAGACACAATAATGAGTGACTCAGACATTAACCATGATCTCATGGAGGTTAAGGTCTTTCTTGATTTAAGAGTTCAAAAAAAAACAAGTTTATAAGAAAAAGACAATCTGTATTCAGAGAAAGTGTATTTGAGGAATGGAAAGAAATATACCAGGGTTGAAGTAAAATATATTTTTTAAAAAAAAGGGTAGTCAAAAGTGAGACTGGAATTGTATAATCTCCTAACGAAATCTAATCTGGTAGAAATATGTTATTATACAAAGTATATGGCAAAAGGATTAATATACTTTATATTTTCTAGTATTTTCATGTCTGTCACATAAATGTTAAACGGTTCAATTGTCACATGAAGCATTATGATGATTCTGTTGCATGTTGGAAATGAAGTGAAATGGATCATGACAATCAAATGTCACTTTTATCACCTAAAGAAAATACTTATATGTACTTGTTTTAAAGAGCTTTAGATTATTTATTGCTTGGGATAAACCATACTCAGACATTTGCATCACTTAATAACTTTTAAAATCAGACTTTATTTGGTAAAAAAAAAAAAAAAGAAAGTAAGAGGGAGGAAAAAGAGAGAGAGAGAAAGAGAGAAAGGAAGAGAAGAGAAGGAGGGAGGGGAACGGTGGAGTGGAAGAGGGAAGAAAGGAGGACAGTTTATCATGATTCTACATTTATTCAAATCTCAGGAAGATCCTTACACATTTAACCTAAAAAACCAGGAACAGATTCAGAACCACTCTAAAGATATGGAAGATAATTTCAGGTTCATTAAATCTGGGGTAAATCTTTTCAGGTATAAGTTCAGTTTTTTATTTCTAAATAACTGATCAACTGGGAGTTTTGGATTCTCCTTTTTTTCCTCATAATGATTTATTGCACAATTTTAACAAACTGTGATTTAACTCAACAATTAACAGGTATGTAGTATGTCAGCTTATGCAAAGTCGATAATCATTTTTAAAATTTTATCATCACTATAAACAATAAATGTACGCTCATTTGTCGTAGAATTAGAAACCATGTTTATCCTTTTAAAATCTTCAGACCTCCTGGCACAGAGTTGAATTCACAGACTCTTTTTAAATGCTTGCTGAATTAAGCATTTCTAGATAGACTGCAAAACTGGCCCCAAATTTTCATCCCTCCTTTCATCCTCTCATTTTGCTAGGTAACTTTGTAGTACTCTGCCATATTGATTCTGGGCTTATCTATATGAACTTCTTTAGGCAAAGGGATGCTAAATATACAAGCAGAGGCTTGCAAATGCTTACACATTTGCACTCTACCTTTTATGCTCTTGGGTGTTTGCCACTCTTTTGTGCACATGCATAAATAGCCAAAGCAAGTCCTGGCTTATTTCAAAGAAAACTAAATTAGGGAATAAAGCTCACCATCCAGTCACTCTAGCCAAAGGCAACTTAGATTAGCCAATAGCCAGCCAACCTCTAAAATTTTGATTAAATGTAAGCTTCATCAACTGAAGCACCTTACCAGTCCCCAGATGAGTCCAGATGTGTAAGCAATCAATGCTTATTGTTCTATTATGATAAGGTTTTGTAGTGGCTTGTCACTCAGCATTACTGTGGCAATCGATCACTCATACAGGTGCAGAGACATTCAGCTGAATTTTTCCCTTTGATATAGATAAAAAAAAGTGAAAGCTTTTCTAATAAAAAAGATAAAAACCCTCCCACGTTTTGAATGTTTTGTTTGCATTTAAAGGATAGATTTAACTTGATGTCTCTATATTAATTTACATTTAGGGTATTTCCTGGTGTTTCAACAACATAGTACTAAAAAAAAAAAAAAAATGGTAAGGACTGGTTAAAGAACCAGAGAATAGAAATATAGCAAAGGAAAGGACTTGGAGATAGTCAGGACATACATAGTTTCCCCCAGACAGACTTATGTGAAAAGATTGTATTCATTTCTTCTGTTGCTCCAGAGAGAAGAGTAGGAGCAAATATGTGAAGGTGTGTATCATAAAGAGATAGAAGTTAAGTAACGAAAAAAAAAAAGTACTCAGTATTTTGAGAACTCTAACAATAAAATATAGTCAGAAATTCAGTATACTAGGTTCTGGCTGAAAGTCAGGAGTAGATTCAGTAAGCTAGGCTTGATTTTGTTTCTTTTAAGATAAGCAATGAGGTAGAAATTTCAGAGTACAAAGAGGCTAAAGGAAAGTCATCAGCTATGCTCCACATGCTATTATGCAATGCTCAAATATTGCCACAACAGTATCAGCTATAAATTCAGAAGGAGATCAGAAGGTTTTGCCTCAAATCAGATATCTGCTTCAAAGAGAGGAGAGCTGTTTTGTTCTTCAAACTTTTCTCCCTGCAGCAAAAAATGATTGGCGGTGATGATGTCCGATTCCAGCTCCATTATTTAAGATGGGTCCAAAGCTAATTAAGAGTAACAATAAAGATCTACCTAGTACAATTTTTGAATAAATATATTTTCCAGTAATGTGCAACTCTTGCAAAGTTCTATTTGCTGCAATAATAGGAAATATGTATTTTTGAGAAAAGTACACACAGATGATGTTATTTACTGGATAAAAGGAATTAACAGTCATACTTTTTTTTTTTAGTTTTCACTAAGATTTTAAAAATTATAATTTCTAAGAGACCACAGGACTACAAAAGATAATTTGATCAGAGAGTTCCTAGAACTATGACTAATCTTCTTAGAAATATTGGAAAAATAAATTCTCATTCAAGTAAGAGATGAGACTTATATCAAGGTTCTAAAATTTACAGTTAGTCAGGAAGAATAAGTTCCAATGTTCCATTACACAGTAGGTGACCACAGCTATTAATTATGTATAGGATATTTTAAGATAGCGAGAGAATTTTGAATATTATCTCCACAAAGAAATGAAACTTTTAAGGTGATAGATATGCCAATTACCTTGATTAATCATTATACAATGTATCCATGAATTGAACCATCACATTGCACAATATGTACAATTATTATGTCAATTTTAAATGAAATAAAGTTTAAAATAAACATAAAAATAGCTTAAATCAAGTTCATAAGCATCATGCTTTACTTACTAAGGAATACTAAATAAAAAAGTGTGTACTTATTTGATCTCTTTACTATAAAAAACTGCAAATTTGAATATATCCTACATAACAAAGTGAGAGTACTTATGATAGAGTCGTATTCTGCTTTCTATATAAGCAGGCCTTAGTCATGGAGATCTAGTTGTAATAAAAGGTATCATAAAGAGGTATTTATTTACATGGGTGATTGAGGAAGGAGTTGATTAAGACTGGGATTTGGTGGTAGGGAGAGAGGGAGGACAATTCCCCACCTAAACTATTGTTGGCAGTTCTAATTCTTAGGAAACAGAATTCCATTTCAAAGAATGCTTCTAGTAGTGGCAAAGCTAATATTCTGAAAGTTTCCACTTGGTTGTATTCTAATATGTCAATGATCAATAAGGATATTCAAGTTACTTCTTATGCCATACTTATTCTGCTTTCAAATTTTATAAATATTTGGTAGCATATTAAATATCACAAAAAGGACTGGTGCAGCCTCACCTGTCAGTTTTAAGTTATATCCTGAAATAAGACCACTGTATGAAATGTTAGGAACAGAGAGGTTTTGTTGATATCCTCAAATACCCCACATGAAGGAAATACAGTAAACTGTCCCTGGGACTACTAAAAGGGTATAGGCAGTATTGATGGCAAGCCAGTGGCTTAAATGGATCTGAAAACCAGGTTAGGGAAAAGCAGTTGAGCATCACTAAAAGTGCAAGAGGACAATGGAGATATTGACAAGAGCCACTGTGGGTTGGTGCCAATAATTAAAGTCTATGTGGGCTGACTATTTCTCAGGGATGCCACCACAAAATGAGTGTGGACATATTTTTTCATGAAATATCACAATGCCATAAAAGCCACAGGAATACAGGTCCTACAACAGAAATAAAAAAGATGAGAAGGAAAAATCTGAATTCGACAAAACTTAACTTTAAAATATGCTATATTCTCAGTGAATGACTTTGGAAATAAAATTTCTGGGAATTTAAAAGTTCCCTTCTGTCAGGCAAAATGGGAGCTCAATATAAACATTAAGCTTGGCTTTCAGAAAAACTTAAAAGAGAAATATTTTTTTGCATTACTAAGTTTTTGAGATATAAAATTATTAAAATATTTTAAATGTTATATTTTTATTTAACAAAGTTCTGGGAAGTTATATAACCATTAAAAATATGTATTTAGTGTGATACACTTTTAGCATATTGATCAGTGATATGAAAAATAACCAACATTTGTTGTTTTCTAGTTCTTGATTTCTATAACGTTATTCACAGAGTCAATACTATTAAATATAATTGGAGTAGAATATTACAGTCAACCCAACTCCTTTCTTTTAATTTATCATCCTGTTATTTTTAATGTCTCTCATCTTCTCTACCTGTAGTACGAAGAAAAGGAAATAAAAATGGTGTAAAGGAGATAAATTTAAATAAAATGGAAGCTCCAATCACAAGTGAATAAAAGAGGTTAGAGAAACTAAAGGGCTTTAATCATAAGATAAAAAGGGTTGTATGTTTCACTACAAGTATAAGAAGACCCGAATCAAAACATTTAAAGCAATAATGTGATTATTATTTAATAAAACATTAAGCACTAAGGTAGAACAGTTCAAGGGATGTGTAATTGCATCATCAAGGATGCTAGTTATTTCTCTCTGTTACCTCAACATTTTGGCTTAGTTTATCTCAGAATTGGAAAATGGCTATTGCAGTCCAGAGCATTACCTACAGAAATGATCATGTCCTGTGGACAAAAGTAAAACCATTAAACCATTTTTCTCTCTCCCTTCCCTTTCACCCATGGCAATTCTTCAGTAGACTCTTATATGCTTCTGCCCAACCCCTTGTAAAAAAGAATGAAAAGAAACGAATGAACTCCCTACCACTATCCCACAGTTGGTCGAAAAATGTTGAGATGAGGAGGCACAAGAGTGAACAATGGTTATCAATAGAAAACTAAGAGTGTTCCTTTCTTGGAACTTGAGAGGAATAAAGGCTGATTTAAGTACATTTTACATTCTCTCTGGTAAATGTAACAAAAGCAACTATTTCATCTGGCTCTCAGAAAATGGAGGGCAAAGTGATTTTCAACTGCTACTCTTCTAACAATTCGACAAAATTGGAGTTACAAGAAAAAGTAAACTATCAACCTGTCATATAAAAGAAAAAAACAGATAGAGGTTAACATATTGCTGTGAACTTGTCAACATAGTTTTTAAAGTGGATGATTAGAACTCACTAAATCATAAAGTAACAAACAAAACAAAACTCACTGAAAGACTCATGAACTTACTAAAATCTTAGTTTATATCCATTGTGCATTATGCAAGAAACAATAATTTTGCATTAATTTTCTTAGTTTGAGGCAAGGCAAATCAAGTACTTTGAATATTAAAGCATTTAAAGATCATATCTATAGATGAGAAGCTAATACATAAATAAGTGATATGTTAAATATTATCTTAGAAGTAACCACATTCTAAAATGATATCTCTAGGCTTTTCATTGGTTATATTACATGTCAAGAAAAAGTGATGAGGAAAACAACAAGAATTAGGTTATGAAAATAAAAAGTCAGTTATCATTCTAATAAGATGTCTCCTACATATTATTAGACCCCAGAAACAATGTATTTGATTAAAAAAAAAAAAAAAAAACGAAACAAAACTTAGAAAACTCTGCTCCACCATGGAAATAACATACTGCATATATAACTTTAAAAACTCTTTATTTATTTATTTATTTATTTATTTATTTATTGAGATGGAGTCTTGCTCTGTCACCCAGGCTGGAGTGCAGTGGCTGGATCTCAGCTCACTGCAAGCTCTGCCTCCCGGGTTTATGCCATTCTCCTGCCTCAGCCTCCCGAGTAGCTGGGACTACAGGCGCCCGCCACCTCGCCCGGCTAGTTTTTTTTTTTTTTTTTTTTTGTATTTTTTAGTAGAGACGGGGTTTCACTGTATTAGCCAGGATGGTCTCGATCTCCTGACCTCATGATCCGCCTGTCTCGGCCTCCCAAAGTGCTGGGATTACAGGCTTGAGCCACCGTGCCCTGCTTATTTATTTTTTAAAATTTTTATTTTATTTTATTTTTTAAGACAGAGTCTCGCTCTGTTGCCCAGGCTGGAGTGCAGTGGCGGCTCGATCTAGGCTCAATGCAAGCTCTGCCTCCTGGGTTCACGCCATTCTTCTGCCTCAGCCTCCCCCAAGTAGCTGGGACTACAGGTGCCCGTCACCAGGCCCGGCTATATTTGTTTTTTTGTTTTTTGTTTTGTTTTGTTTTGTTTTGTATTTTTTTAGTAGAGATGGAGTTTCACCATGTTAGCCAGGATGGTCTCGATCTCCTGACCTCATGATCTGCCCAGTTCAGCCTCCCAAAGTGCTGGGATTACACGCATGAGCCACCACACCCGGCCTTTACTTGATATTTTTACTATGATTTTTGGGTAGAAAATAATTGTATTCAAAGCTTATTAGCAAAAGTTATTTGGCATCTTGCAATGTAGCATTCCTGAGTAACCAGTCATGAGATACAATTTGGTGGCTCTTTTAAAGGCAGGAAAATAAATTAAGTACAGTGTGTTGGAGAATCAAAGCTAAATTGGGTCATAATTATAAAATACATGTTACAATATTTTTATTTTCCTACAAGTAGACACAACGTTTTCATAGGAAATTGTTGTTTAGGCTAGTAAATTCTATAGGAATACAGAAGCAAATCCCTTTATATGAGAGGGCAACAGGAGCAGCCATGTAAGCAGATAAATGTTACACACTTCAACTGTTAGAAGACACCTTCCTTTAAAAAGTTCCTAAGTTTGCTTCCATTGTAAGAGACTAAAAGAAAAACAAAAATAACTAATTCTAAATACAAAATGACCATTTACACTAAGAAGAAATAAAAAGAAGTGGAAACTGTAGAAATATATATAGTAGATAGCACTGCCCAGAGATTTCTAGGAGACACTGATTAAAAAAAAAAAAAAAAGACAAATTTTAAAAATACATGCATGTAAACAGGGACCACTAAAAAATGAGTAGCATAGATTTACAAAAATTGTAAGTATTAAGAAATCCACGCATTAAAACTTTGTCAACAAAACAACAAAAATACCAGAAAGAAAAATTGATTTTTATTATGTGATTATCAAAAGAGCAAGGATCTTAGGGCTACCTTTTGGGAGATGATGAAATCACACCACTAAAAGGGAAAGAAAAGGCAAAACTCTTCACTGTAGTTAGAGAGAAAATGCCAATAGCTGAGAGTGTAAAAGTCCAACAAGTAGAGACATGTAAAAACAGAATTGGAGGTCTTAAAGATTAATGAGTTTGCTGTCAACAAAAGTACTCAATAATAGATAGTATCAAGCAAAATAAGGATTTTTAAGCTACTTGAATTTCTTGTGTTTGTTCTTCTGATGGTGAGAATCTATTACTCTAGCATGATTGTTGATTTGGTTTTCTGAATTAATAGGAATGCTGTAATCTGCAAAAAAAAAAAAAAAAAAAAAAAAAGCACGTTTTACAAACTTCACAAGTAAACATGCATAATTGAAAAAAAAAGTCTACTATTTTTAAGTTCAGCAGCTAGAGTATCTGCAGATTACACTTGGTTATACTCATTTTCTTTTTTGTTGTTTTCAGTTTCATGATGCCAATTGTGTTCTCTTAAATTATAGAACTACCAAAATTAAAGATGTTTCCTACATAATTTGAGGTTTTTTAAAACTTGCTTACTAAACAATAGCCAGATATATACCTATCACTAAGAATCACATTTTATAGGAATAACAGATACTATAAAACAAAAATATCCCTGAAAATGCAAGATAGAGAATCTAAAGTTGCATATTCCTTCTGAAAAATTGGGAACACACTAATTCATATTGTTTTATAGCCTAAAGCATGTTAATCCAGGAATGCTGTTCACTGTAAGTAGAAGAATATTCATGAAATTTTCAAGTGCTTGTCACGTAAACCATCAGTCTCTATTGAAAGAGTAGTGTGATAATATCACTAACAGTGGTATAGACATGGTTGTTAGACATTCTTTTCTTATCACCAGGTGTATGGATAGGCTTTTAAAAACAGATAGACTTAAAAATTGATGTAGGAATAAGTGTACACTGGATGGATAAAGTGTTTCTGAAATAATAAAGTTTTCCCAGTAGTTCACAGCAGGTTTATCAAATAAGTAAACCAAGAGCGCCTACATCCTGCAGAGGACAAAATCACACCAGTCTCTGTTTCTACAGACTTCTAGGACTCCAGATCCTAAAAAAAGCACTGGCATATCAGATCTACTTTAACCTATATTCAAAAACAGAACACTATTGGATTTTTGAGACACATAACTACTGCCAGCTGTTATTTACACTTTTCTCCATTTACACTTTTCCCTACACAGAGTAGCTGTTCTATTTAAATTAGAATCCTCTGCAAACTTTCCATTTCTGTTCTATAGATAATTCTGCCAAGCACTATCAGCAGGGCCACACCTGGCTAATTATTGCAAACACACAGCATCTTTGCAGTCATAATTTTATTTCACATGTTCATGCTTTTCAGAAGCGCATCATTTTCTGGCCGGCCATCATCTGCTCTTCCTCATCTAATCTCATTCTCCATACTCTATAATAGTTTCTTCAGGATATTCATGGTTTCCAGCAGTGTAATTGAAAAAAAAAATCTGTTTCCTATTTTCAAGTTTGATAGCAAGTTAGAGAATCTACAGCTTGCACTTGGTCATACTCATTTGCTTTGTTTGTGGTTGTTTTCAGCTTAACTATAATGTTGATGAGAGCAAGAATTAAGTTTTGAATATCATTGCATCCCAGAAACACTCACAGTAGCTAGAATAGTGGATCATCAATACATATATGCTGATTGAAGGAAAAATATATGGATGACCACATGAATTAATGAAATACTAGCTAATGTACAAATTGAAAATAATGGAAGTGAATACCTATAATACTTTTTAAAGTTTCTCATTTGTTAAATGATGTGAGTTAAATAATACTGTATAAAACTGACTACATCATAAAAAACTGTATATATACACATATATATACAACATGAAATATATATATAATGCCCAGTGTGTATGTGTGTGTGTATATATATATGTATATCCCAGTATTCTCAAGAAATAACAAACCTACAATGTCTAAACTTTTTCTTTCTTTAAAAAAAAATAAAATGTTATCAAAACATTTATACAGAACAATCTATACTCAACACAGTTTTCTCCTTTTTATGTTTACACTGTATCACTTAAAAATTAAAAGAACAGGAGATAGCCGAATAGGAACAGCTCTGTTCTGCAGCTCCCAGCCAGACCAATGCAGAAGGCAGGTGATTTCTGCATTTCCAACTGAGGTACCCAGTTCATCTCATTGGGACTGGTTAGCCAGTGGGTGCAGACTACAGAGGGCAAGCAGAAGCAGGGTAGGGCATCGCCTCACTCAGGAAATGCAAGGAGCGGACCTCCAGAAGTATGGGAAGCCAAGGGAAGTCGTGAGGAACTGTGCTATCTGGCCCAGATACTATGTTTTTCCCATGGTTTTTGCAATCTGCAAAAACAAGGAGATTCCCTCGTGTGCCTACACCACCAGGGCCCCTGGGTTTCAAGCACAGATTGGGTGGCTGCTTGAGCAAACATCAAGCTAGCTGCAAGAGTATTTTTTTCATACCCCAGTGGTGCCTAGAACCCCAGCAAGACAGAATTGTTTGCTCCCCTGGAAAGGGGGATGAAGGAAGGGAGCCAAGTGGTGTCACTCAGCGGGTCCCACTTCCACGGACCTCAGCAACCCAAAAACCACTGGCTTGAAATTCTTGCTGCCTGCACAGCAATCTGAAGTCAACCTGGGATGATCAAGCTTGGTGCAAGGAGGGGTGTCCACTATTACTAAGGCTTGAGTAGGTGGTTTTCCCCTGACAGTGCTAAGGAGACCAAAGTTTGGACTGGGCGGAACTCATCACAGCGTGGCAAAGTGGCTGTGGCCAGAGTGCCTCTCTAGATTCGTCTTCACTGGGCAGGGCACCTCTTAAAGAAAGGCAGCGTCTCTAGTCAGGGACTTATAGATAAAACTCCCATCTTCCTGGGACAGAGCCCCTGGGGGTAAGGGCGGGTGTGGGTGTAGCTTCGGCAGACTTAAACGTTCCTGCCTGCTGACTCTGAAGAGGGCAGTGAATCCTGACAAGGAAGATTCTCCCAGCAGAGTGCTCGAGCTCTGGTACAGGACAGACTGCCTCCTCAAATGGGTCCCTGACTCCTGTGCCTCCTGCCTGGGAGACACCTCCCAGCAAGGGTCAACAGACACTTCATACAGGAGAGCTCCAACTGACATTCAGATGGGTGCCCCTCTGGGACGAAGCTTCCAGAGGAAGAAGCAGGCAGCAATCTTTGATGTCCTGCAGCCTCGGCTGGTATTACCCAGGCAAACAGAGTCCAAAGTGAACTTCCAGCAAACCACAGCAGACCTGCAGAAAAGGGGCCTGGCTGTTGGAAGAAACACTAACAAACAAAAAGTAATAACATCAACATCAACAACACCCACACAAAATCCCCATCCAAAGGTCACCAGTCTCAAAGATCAAAGGTAGACAAATCCATGAGGATGAGAAAAAAACAATGCAAAAATGCTGAAAATTCAAAAAACCAGAATACCTCCCCTCCTCTGAATGATCATAACTCCTCCCCCGCAAGGGCACAAAACTGGACGGAGAATGAGTTTGATGAATTGACAGAAGTAGGTTTCAAAAGGTGGGTACTAACAAACTCCTCTGAGCTAAAGGGGCATGTTCTAATGCAATACAAGGAACCTAAGAACTTTGACAAAAGGTTACAGGAACTGCTAACTAGAATAATCAGCTTACGGAAGAACATAAATGACTTGATGGAGCTGAAAAACACAGCATGAGAACTTTGTGAAGCATACACAAATATCGATAGCTGAATCGATCAAGTGGAAGAAAGGAAACCAGAGACTGAAGATCAACTTACTGAAATAAGGCATGAAGATAAGATAGAGAAAAAATAAATGAGAAAGTATGAAAAAAGCCTCCAAGAAATATGGGACTATGTAAAAAGATCAAACCTAAAATGGATTGGGGACCCTGAATGTGACAGGGAGAATGGAATCAAGTTGGTAAACACACATCAGGATATTATCCAGCAGAACTTACCCAGACTAATGAGAAGGCCAACATTCAAATTCAGGAAATACAGAGAACACCACTAATATACTTCCCAAGGAAAGCAACCCCAAGACACAATCATCAGATTCTCTAAGGTTGAAATGAAGGAAAAAATGTTAAGGGCACTCAGAGAGAAAAAGGCCAGGTTACCTACAAAGGGAAACCCATCAGACTATAGTGAATCTCTCTGAAGAAACGCTACAAGCCAGAAGAGAGTGGGGGTTAATATTCAACATTCTTAAAAAAAAGAATTTTCAACCGAGAATTTCATATCCAGCCAAACTAAGCTTCATAAGCAAAGGAGAAATAAAATCCTTTCCAGACAAGCAAATACTAAGGGATTTGTCACCACCAGGGCTGCCTTACAAGAGCTCCTGAAGGAAGCACTAAATATGGAAAGGAAAAAGCAGTAGCAGTCACTGCAAAAACATACCAAAATATAAAGACCAACGACACTATGAAGAAACTGCATCAACTAATTTGCAAAATAACCAGCTAGCATCATGATGATAGGATCAGATTCACACATAACAATATTAACCTTAAATTTAAATGGGCCAAATGCCCCAATTAAAAGACACAGAGTGACAAACTGGATACAGAGTCAAGACCCATCAGTGTGCTGTATTCAGGAGACTCATCTCATGGGCAAAGACACAAATAGGTTCAAAATAAAGGGATGGAGGAAAATTTACCAAGCAAATGGAAAGCAAAGAAAAAAGCAGGGGTTTCAATTCTAGCCTCTGATAAAACAGACTTTAAACCAACAAAGATCAAAAAAGACAAAGAAGGGCATTGCATAATGGTAAAGGAATCAATGCAACAAGAAGAGCTAACTATCCTACATATATATGCACCCAATACAGGAGCACACAGATTCATAAAACAAGTTCTTAGAGACCAACAGAGAGACTTACACTCCCACACAATAATAGTGGGAGACTTTAACACCCCACTGTCAATATTAGACAGATCAAGGAGAGAGAAATTTAACAAGGATACCCCAGACTTGAACCTAGCTCTGGACCAAGTGGACCTAGTAGACATCTATATAACTCTCTACCCCAAAACAACAGAATATACATTCTTCTCAGTGCCACATAGCACTTATTCTAAAATCGATCTCATAATTGGAAGTAAAACACTCCTCAGCAAATGCAAAACAATGAAAATCATTACAAACACTGTCTCAGACCACAGTGTGATCAAATTAGAACACAGGGTTAAGAAACTCACTCAAAACTGCACAACTACATGGAAACTGAACAACCTGCTCCTGAATGACTACTGGGTAAATAACAAAATTAGGCAAAATAAAGAAGTACTTTGAAACCAATGAGAACAAAGACACAACGTACCAGAATTTCTGGCACACAGCTAAAGCAGTGTTTAGAGGAAATTTTATGGCACTAAATGCCCACAGCAGCAAGTGGGAAAGATCTAAAATTAACATCCTAACATCACAATTAAACTGCAGAAGCAAGAGCAAACAAATCCAAAAGCTAGCAGAAGACAACAAATAACTAATATTAGAGCAGAACCAAAGGAGATAGAGACACACAAAAAAACGCTTCAAACAATCAATGAATGCAGGAATGGGTATTTTGAAAAGATTAACAAAATAATTAGACGTCTAGCCAGACTAATAAATAAGAAAAGAAAGAATTATCAAATAGACACAATAAAAAATGATAAAGGGGATATCACCACTGATTCCACAGAAATACAAGCTACCATCAGAGAATACTATAAACAACTCTATGCAAATAAAATAATCTAGAAGAAATTGATAAATTCCTAAACACATATACCATCCCAAGACTAAACCACGAAGGAGTCAAATCCCTGAATAGACCAATAACAAGTTCTAAGATTGAGGCAGTTATTAATAGCCTGTCAAACAAAAACAGTCCAGGACAAGAAGGATTCACAGCCGAATTCTACTAGAGGTACAAAGAGGAGCTGGTACCATTCCTTCTGAAACTATTACACACAATAGAAAAAGAGGAACTCCTTCCTAACTCATTTCATGAGGCCAGCATCATCCTGATTCCAAAACCTGGCAGAGACACAACAAAAAAAGAAAATTTCAGGCCAATATCCCTGGTGAACATTGTTGTAAAAATCCTCAATAAAATACTGACAAACTGAGTCCAGCAGCACATCAAAAAGCTTATCCACCACGGACAAGTTGGCTTTATCCCTGGGATGCAAGGCTGGTTCAACATATGCAAACCAATAAATGTAATCCATCAAATAAATGGAACCAATGACCAAAAACACGTGATTGTCTCAATAGACGCCAAAAAAGCCTTTGAGAAAATTCAACAGCCTTTCATGCTAAAAACTCTCAATAAACTAGGTGCTGATGGAACATATCTCAAAATAGTAAGAGCTATCTATGAAAAACCCACAGCCAATATCATACTGAATGGGCAAAAATTGGAAGCATTCCCTTTGAAAACTGGCACAAGACAAGGATGCTCTCTCACCACTCCTATTCAACATAGTATTGTAAATTCTGGCCAGGGAAATCAGGCAAGAGAGAAATAAAGAGTATTCAGACAGGAAGAAACACAGTCAAATTGTCCCAGTTTGCAGGTGACATGATTGTATATTTAGAAAACCCCCTTGCCTCAGCCCAAAAACTTCTTAAGCTGATAAGCAACTTCAGCAAAGTCTCAGTATACAAAATCGATGTGCAAAAATCACAAACATTTCTATACACCAATAATAGACAAGCAGAGAGCCAAATCATGAGTGAACTCCCATTCACAATTGTTACAAAGAGATTAAAATACCTAGGAATACAACTTACAAAGGATGTGAAGGACCTCTTCAAGGAGAACTACAAACCACTGCTCAAGGAAAGAAGAGAGGACACAAACAAATGAAAAAAAAAATTCATGCTCATGGGTAGGAAGAATCAATATCATAAAAATGACCATACTGCCCAAAGAAATTTATAAATTCAATGCTATTCCTATCAAGGTACCACTGACTTTCTTCACAGAATTAGAAAAAAACTACTTTAAATTTCATTTGTAACCAAACAAAAGCCCATATAGCCAAGACAGTCCTAACCAAAAAGAACAAAACTGGAGGTATCACGCTACCTGACTTCAAACTATACTACAAGACTACAGTAACCTAAACAGCATAGTACTGGTACCCAAACAGATATATAAGCCAATAGAACAGAACAGAGGCCTCACAAATAACACCACACATCTACAACAATCTGATCAGCAAAGCTGATAAAAAACAAGCAATGGAGGAAGGATTCTCTATTTAATTAATGCTGCTGGGAAAACTGGCTAGCCATATGCAGAAAACAGAAGCTGGGCCCCTTCCTGACACCTTATACAAAAATGAACTCAAGATGGAGTAAAGACTGAAATGTAAAACCAAAAACGATTAAAACCCTAGAAGAAACCCTAGGCAATACCATTCAGGACATAGGCATGGGCAAAGACTTCATGACTAAAACACACAAAGCAATGGCAACAAAAGCCAAAATTGACAAATGGGATCTACTTAAACTAACGGGTTTCTGCAGAACGAAATAAACTATCATCAGAGAGAAAAGGCAAACTACAGAATGGAAGAAAATTTTTGCAATCGATCCATCTGACAAACATCTAATATCCAGAATCTACAAGGAACTTAAATTTACAAGAAAGAAACAACCCGATCAAAAAGTGGGCGAAGGATATGAACAGACACTTCTCAAAAGAAGACATTTATGCAGCCAAGAAACATGTGAAAAAACCTCATCATCACTGGTCATTAGAGAAATGAAAATCAAAACCACAATGAGATACCATCTCGTGCAGGTTAGAATGGCGATCATTAAAAAGTCAGGAAACAACAGATGCTGATGAGAATGTGGAGGAATATGATTGCTTTTACACTGTTGGTGGGGTTGTAAATTAGTTCAAGCATTGTGGAAGACAATGTGGTGATTCCTCAAGGATCTAGAACCAGAAATGCCACCTGACCAAGCAATCCCATTACTGGGTATATACCCAAAGGATTATAAATCATTCTGCTATAAAGACACATGCACAGGTATGTTTATTGCAGCACTGTTTACAATAGCAAAGACTTGGAACCAACCCAAATGCTCATCAATGACAGACTGGATAAAGAAAATGTGCCATATATACAGCATGGAATACTATGCTGCCATCAAAAAGGATGAGTTCATGTCCTGCGCAGGGATATAGATGAAGCTGGAAACCATCATTCTCAGCAAACACACACAGGAACAGAAAACCAAGCACTGCATGTTCACACTAGTAAGTGGGAGCTGAACAATGAGAACACATGGACACAGGGAGGGGAACATCACACACTGGGGCCTGTCAGGGGATGGGAGGCAAGGGGAGGGACAGCATTAGGACAAATACCTAATTTATGCAGGGTTTAAAACCTAGATGAATGGTTGATAGGTGCAGCAAACCACTATGGCACATGCATACCTGTGTAACAGACCTGCACATTCAGCACATGTATCTCAGAACTTAAAAGTAAAATTAAAAAACTATAAGGACAGGAAATATAGCAATAATAACATTATTTTGTTCAATCCAGCAATCCCCTTATGGACATATATTCTAGAGAAAATAAATCATTCTACCAAAAAGATATACAAAAAGATACATTTGTATGTATGTATGTATGTTCATCATAGCACTATTCACAATAGCAAAGGCATGGAATTAATCCAGGTGCCCATCAATGGTGGACTGCATAAAGAAAATATACATATCACGGCATATTATGCATCCATAAAAAAGAATGAAATCATGTCCTTTGCAGTAACATGGATGCAACTGGAGGCCATTATCCTAAGCAAACAAGCAGGAAAAGAAAACCAAATACCACATGTTCTCACTTATAAGTAGGAGCTAAACATTGGGTACTAATGGACATAAAGATGGCAACGATAGTCCCCAGTGTCTATACTCAGCACTATGCTTACTACCTGGGTGATGGGATTCTTCTTATCCCAAATCTCAGTATCACTCAATATACTCAGGCAACAAACCTGGACTTGTACCCACTGATTCTAAATTAAAAGATAAAATTATAAAATAAATAGATAATAAAAAGAAAAGAAGCTAAAAATACAGTTGCATTTCATCTTACCAGAGCCAATGTAATTCTTAACATGTCTACTGAATACTTTTTTTGTGTGGCACTATTGTAGGAGATATCTCATTTAATCCTTAGAACAAACAGCAGTTCTCAAAACCCCTCAAACAGCGTCTCAGGATCTTTGCACTCTTAATAATTATTGGGAACCATAAAGAACTTTTGTTTATGACAATTATATCCATCAGTATTTGCCATATTAGAAATTAAAACAGAGAAATGTCTAAAGTATCTATTAATTCATTCAAAATAACAATACCAATTTTATTGCAGTTTAACATCATACAGTTTAATAAAAATAACTATTTTTTAGAAGTAGAACAATGACATTGCTTTACCTTTTTTCAAATATCTTTAATTTCTGGCTAAATAGAATACAGATGGGCTCTGAGAGCTGCTTCTATATTCAATCTGTTGTGATATTATGTGTCAGATAGCCACTGGAAAAATTTACAGCACATTTGTGAAATAATAGGAGTGAAAGGGGCAAATAATGTCTTAATATTAATATGAAAAGAGTTTTGACCTCATAGACCCTGTCAAAGCATCTCTGAGATCTGCAACAGATTCCCAGACTATGCTCTAAGGATCTTTGCCCTAGAATAACCTTTTGAGTAGATGTTATTATTATATTTAATCTGTGAGGAACCTGAACCTCAGTGAGATTCAATGATTTACTGAAGGAGACAGACAGAGGGAATTAAGGGACAGATACAGAATTAAACCCCAGTCTCTTGATTCCAGGCTCACAGTTAATCCCAGTTACCACACACAGCCTCCTGATACTTTTAACCACAACTTTCATCTCTAGTTGTGATGGAGTATCCATTGGCCAGGAAAGTACAATTTCAATCATTAAATCTCAAACAACTCTAGTTAACACGTTAGTACCAAGAAAATTATACACACTAGAGAAAACTGAAAACTCACAAGCAAGTTCTGTCAGAGGTGCCACAGGAAAAGGATCCTAACACGTGGATAGAGCTAAGCTCTTCAGGTGAGATGATGACAGTAAAGGGATAGAGCCCAGGAATAAACAGGAAAACATGGCCAATTTTTGGAAAAAAAAGTTCCTTTTCCAGAGAAAACGAAAAAATTTTATTCACCTGAATCTTGGACTTCAGAAGAGCAAGCTAAGGCTACTTTGAAGTCAAAGATTGATTCCAGGAGTGTAGGAAAGACTTGCTCTATATTTAATCATTGATAAGAAATAGAGAGACCCCAGGAGATGAGAAACTTGATAGCAAGTAAAACTGAGGGTTCTCAGTGTTATTTGGCGAGCACTAAATATTTTGTGTTGATTAATGTGTTAATAGAAATCTGTGATAAGAGAAACTGTCTCTGAGCTGTACTTAATTATTCTCAAAAGTGCTGTAAAGGACGATGATCTGCAAACTCAGCAATATTCCTTGAAACTAATTACCCAGGGAAATTTTTGTGAGACTATAGTAACAGATATTATATAGTTGCATGTGCCAAAATTGCCTTTAAATTTTTGTAACAGAAGTATTCAAATTAATGGCAGATTATCTATTTTTTTTTTTTTTTTTTTAGATGGAGTCTCGCTCTGTTGCCAGGCTGGAGCGCAGTGGGGCGATCTCTGCTTGCTACAGCCTCCGCCTCCTGGGTTCAAGCAATTCTCCTGCCTCAGCCTCCTGAGTAGCTGGGACTACAGGTGCATGCCACCATGCCTAGCTAATTTTTGTATTCTTAGTAGAGAAGGGGTTTCATCATGTTGGCTAGGTGGTCTTGATCTCTTGACCTTGTGATCTGCCCACCTAGGCCTCCCAAAGTCCTGGGATTACAGACGTGAGCCACCATGCCCAGCCCAGATTATCTTTTTTTTTAAAAATGTTTTCCTATAAGTAATAACATCTAAAATACTAATCATTTTATACCTGTTTATGATAATGTTAAATACTGAGAAATTATCCTATGCTAGAAATTGTACTACATCCTTTACTCAATTCTCACAACACATCTATGAGAATGGTACTCTGTCATTATAAATGAGGAAACAGAAGCTCAGAAAGGTCAAGTAACTTGCCGGATATCCCTCAGATAATAAATGATAAGGTTAAGATATGAATCCACAAAACTTTATGTTTTTAACTACTGTGTTTTACTACATTTGATGCCATTTAAACAAAAGGATTAACTACAATCTAATGAAACAGACATCACCAATTTAGCTTGGATCTCAGGGTGCCCACAGACCTCATGCTTGGAGTCATCATTCTTTCTTGGTAGAAACTATTTTCTGACTTTTATTTTCAGATTGTAATACAATATATTACTTCTTCCAGGGATTTAGATTTCTTGGAAAACCTAAAGAACAAGCTTTGTTCAGAACTCTACGCAAGAATCTGTATATTTGTTTTTCCTTTTAAAAGCAAAAAAATGGGACAAGGACCAATAGAGAAACTGAAGAATGTTTTGTTCTGTAGCATCAAATAATAATAATACGCTTGAATATTGTCCTTCAGGAGGCTAGTTTCTCCTCCTCCTCTTTTTCTTAACTGAAATCTAGTTCCCTAATCTAGATGGTTGACCATTAGCAAGTCATATTCTTGGCTCCATTTATAAAATAAATGGATTAAACAAGGAAATAATAATAGTAGTAGTAATATTAATATTAGTAATAGATAACTAAATAAAATAAAATGTATAGGAAAAAATAGTGAGTTAGATAACAATAGTATTAAGTTATGATAATGATGATAAAGCTGACAGTTTTATAGTGTGTAATAACTGCCAGTTATAAATATTTTCTAAGTGTTCAAATATAATAACTCACATAATTTTTATATTAATTCTATGAAACAGGTGCCATTATAATACACAAATTGCAGATGAGAAAAATAAGGCACAAACAGGTTAAGAAACTTAAGGCCAAACAGTAAGTGGCAGAGCCAGAGTTGGAATCAGACATGTTGCTTTCAGGAGCTATGATTTTTAACCACTATGTAATATTGATTAAATGAACTATCTGATCTAGATATAAAATAAAACTTTAGGCTACACTTCGTAAGGATATATTTTTACCTTCTTAAATGTTCTCCAATTCTTCCTTTTAATACGTACAAAATAGAAAGTAATTTTTCTTTCTTTTTTTTCTTTTGGTGAAACGGAGTCTCACTCTATCACCCAGGGTGGAGTGCAGTGGTGCGATTTGGCTCACTGCAACCTCCACCTCCCAGGTTCAAACAGTTCTCCTGCCTCAGCCTCCCACATAGCTGGGACCACAGTCACGAGCCACCACGCCCAGCTAATTTTTGTATTTTTAGTAGAGGCAGGGTTTCACCACTTTGGCTGAGCTGGTCTCAAACTCCTGACTTCAAGTGATCTGCCTGCCCAGCCTCCCAAAGTTCTGGGATAACAAGCGTGAGTCACCACACCTGGCCTGAAAGTATTTTAATAGCCATTGAAATTACAGCATACTGTAATAATCATGGGCATATTTTTATTTTACTGAGATATCTAACATTTTACATTTGGAAAAGAAGAACTGGCCTGGTGTGGTGGCTCATGCCTGTAATCCCCGAACTTTGGGAGACCGAGGAGTGCAAAACATCTGAGGTCAGGAGTTCGAGACCAGCCTGGCCAACATGTTAAAACCCCGTCTCTAATTTTTGTAAAAATTCAAAAATTAGCCTGGCATAGTGGTGCATGCCTGTAGTCCCAGCTACTCCGGAGGCTGAGGCAGGAGAATCGCCTGAACCCAGGAAACAGGGGTTGCAGTGAGCCAAGATCGCACCACTGCACTCCAGCCTGGGGGACAGAGTAAGACTCTGCCTCAAAAACAAACAAACAAACAAACAAACAAAAAAAGGAAACGAAAAGAAAATAAGTGATTGCATGGAGAAAACACAATATAATAAGCATATTCATATATTTATAAATAGTAAAGAGGGAACAAATCACATACAAATGCCAATGTATAGCAAACCAGCATTTTTACTGCAAATTTTGAATTTCTGAATGAAAATATCAGCTTTGGGCTGGGCGCGGTGGCTCATGTTTATAATCCTAGCACTTTGGGAGGCTGAGGCAGGCAGATCACGAGGTCAGAAGATCAAGACCATCCTGGCTAACATGGTGAAACCCCATCTCTACTAAAAATACAAAAAATTAGCTGGGTATGGTGGCGGGTGCCTATAGTCCCAGCTACTGGGGAGGCTGAGGCAGGAGAATGGCGTGAACTCGGGAGGCGGAGCTTGCAGTAAGCCAAGATTGTGCCACTGCACTGCAGCCTAGATGACAGAGTGAGGCTCCGTCTCAAAAAAAAAAAAAAAAAAAGAAAAGAAAAGAAAAGAAAATATCAGCTTTGGTTTAATAACAGAAATTAATACTAATGCTTTATCTCTGCTTCTTAGACACACTAGAGATTGATCCTAGAAGACTGGTGTTTATTCTCATTGATTTTAGAACAGAGCAGCACTGTTCACAATAGCAAAGACTTGGAACCAACCCAAATGCCCATTAATGACAGACTGGACAAAAAAATGTGGCACATATACACCATGGAATACTATGCAGCCATAAAAAAAGGATGAGTTCATGTCCTTTGCAGTGACATGGATGAAGCTGGAAACCATCATTCTCAACAAACTAACACAAGAACAGAAAACCAAACACTACATGTTCTCACTCATAAGTGGGAGTCAAACAATGAGAACACACGGACACAGCGAAGGGAACATCACACAGTGGGGTCTGCCAGGGGGTGGCGGGCTAGGGGAGGGATAACATTAGGAGAAATACCTAATATAGATGACGGGTTGATGGGTGCAGCAAACCAGCATGGCACGTGTGTACCTATGTAACAAACCTGCACGTTCTGCACATGTATCCCAGAATTTAAAGTATTAAAAAACAAACAAAAAAAAAGAATGGGGACTAGTAAAACATAATAATAATAAAGCATTCATCTTGTACAAAAATGCCAGTAGCTAAACAATAATACATCATTTTTTATGTGAGAGGTTTAACTATGCAGAAAAATAAATGTTATAGACAGGACAGAGCCCAGAAAGAGAAATAAAAAAAGGCACTTGATTTAGTTTATTTCACTATATTTTTGATATTACAATTATATAACAATTCCAGTAGGTGGTGCAATAAAAATAGAAACCTACTTTTCTATTTGCACTTTTCGACTGTTATAATATTTAAACTTTCAGACATACGTACATTTGCAAAATCTAGATCTGAATGGTCAATGACCAGTTTCAATTTGATTTTTTATTTTGATTACTTGTTTGCTTTTAATTTGTTTAGCTGTCCTGAGTCATACTTCCATGCCCAGCAGTTTTCCCTCTGAAACATTCATGATGTAGCCACAGATTACGCTTAAGGATCCAGAGGCTGCTTCAAATAAAAACACAAATTTAAATTTTGATAAGGGGTTTTATTTTGCTTTCTATTTATAAACATAAAATAGTCTTTATATATTCAAAACCTTTATGGACCCACTTAATTCATCTTGCTTACAGCTTTGTTAAAGTAAGCCCTGGCCAACAACCAAAATAGACTCCACACGGTTAATTGAGGTATTCAAAGTTACAACTGAGCCAGGAAGTTATAGCTGGGTGAAGGATGTCTGTGTTCTCAGAAAGACATTGTAAAGATGTCACAGGACCTCTTTCTATAGTCAAGCCAAACCATTTCCTGCCCTCAGTGCCAAGATAAACTTTGGCCAGAAACTACTACTCCCATTGACTGTTTGAAATAAACATCTGACAGAGACTTCTGGTTTGGGGCTTTAAAACCAACGAATCAGAATTCAGCTATACGGACCAATTAGAACTGTGTGGATTTCAATCCTTTACTTTCATAAATAGACTTGATTAGGAATCTGGACAGACACTTTTACTATAAAATCAAAACCTTTTCTTTGTTCTCTATATTGCACCTTCATTTTACACCAGAGGCTGTCTCTCACCAGTTTGCAAACTGTTCACTAGAATAAAGTCTCTTTTCTCCAAATTCCTTTTCAGAGAACTTTTGTTTACATCTTTGATATTAATCTAGAAATATATGTATTTTGTAACACAGTATATTGACAAAATATATCATTTATATTTTGTCAGAACCAAGGTTTCTTACAGACCACTACATATAGTATTCTCCTTTATTTCTAATGTATAAAAATCTGTACATTAATTAGGAAATGACTATTTTATAGCAACATCATTTGCTTTGTAGAAAGTTTTACAACTGCATATAGCTGGTCTTAATTGCAATTTTAAAACAATTTGTATTTAACTGTAATATTTCAGCACATTTAATTGTTAAAATGAGAAGCACCTGGTTTTGGTTTGTTTGCAATTTTAAAATATTAATATCTTGTACTTTTTTTTCTTTTTTTCTTTTTTTTTTTTAAGATGGAGTTTAACTCCGTTGCCCAGGCTGGAGTGCAGTGGTGGGATCTTGGCTCACTGCAACCTCTGCCTCCCGGGTTCAAGTAATTCTCCTGCCTCAGCCTCCCGAGTAGCTGGGATTATAGATGTATGCCACCACGCCCAGCTAATATTTGTATTTTAGTAGAGACACGGTTTTAGCATGTTGGCCAGGCTGGTCTCGAACTCCTGACCTTAACTGATTCATCCACCTAGGCCTCCCAAACTGCTGGGATTACAGGCATGAGCCACCGTGCCCAGCCTATCTTGTACTTGTTTTATAAAGAAAATAAATGCATTTTTCAGAGAAGAAAAATGGAGAAAAGAACAAAAATTATAATAAATGTTTTCTACCTACAGATAGTCATTCTTACTGCTAATTTCTCATTCATACTGAAAATATTGGTTTTCCTCAACATGGCTATATTCATATTTTTAAGCAATGTTATAGTATTACCTTATATTTATTTAGTAAAAATTTATTTAATGTGACCAATTTTTATGACTCTTTTAGATTTTAAGTTACTAAGATCAGCGAATTCTACTTTGGTTTATATTATATTTTGATTGCTTATAAAAGCAGGGAAAAATGGTAAAAGAAGAGTCTTCCCAGGCCTTAAAAGAGGCCCAGAACACTTAAAACTTATCACCTTTTGTGATATCAGACAAATGAAGAGCCATATTTGTGATTAATATCTAAAGCACAAATTTAGGTTCCTTCATAAATATTGGGTCAATTTGTAGCATTCCACTCAAAAATAGAACAAATGTGACCATTACCGTATTAGAACCATTTGCCTTTGAAGTTCAATTTGAGTGCATATACTACATATTCAGTGTTATTTCACTGACTGCTGTTAGGAATATGCTTAGTGGCTATGCAACAAAATGTGTCCTAATTAACCTTATGGTCTTAATTCTACCACCTCGACCACTTTAAGTAACTGAGCAAAACATGCCTAGAAATAGAGTGGACTTTTGTAGTTTAAAACAATTTAAAAGATTCACATAGGCAAGCATGTACCCAATACTATACATGTAGGAACAAGAATATAAATTATCATGTATAATTTCTAGAGAAAATAAAAACAAATCCTTTGAAAGGTAAAACCATGATTCTTCTGTGCTGCAAATCTTTGTTTATATCACTTTTAAGACACCTAAAGCCCTGTTTGGGGGGGGTGTGTGTGTGTGTATGTGTGTGTGAAGGGGTGGCCTGCCCCTCCACACCTGTGGGTGTTTCTCGTTAGGTGGAACGAGAGACTTGAGAAAAGAAATAAGACACAGAGACAAAGTATAGAGAAAGAAAAGCGGGGGCCCAGGGGACCGGCGCTCAGCTTACAGAGGACCCACGCCGGCACCGGCCTCTGAGTTCCCTTAGTATTTATAGATAATGATCTTTACCATCTTAAAGATAAGGGAGTGGCAGGACAATAGGATCATTTTTAGGGAGGAAATTAGCAGTAAGACATAAGAACAAGGATCTGTGACATGAATAAGTTTAAAGGAAAATCCTGTGCCTTGAGATAAACCTTTTAGCAACATTGTTTCATCCTATCACATGGGGATAAACCTTGGACAATACCTAGCTTTTCTAGGAACAAAGTCACACCCTGCACGCCCAAAATCCATTAAACCACAGCACATGTCTCTTGCAAGGACAAGGTTAGGGGTAGGGTCACAGATTAACAGCATCTCAAATACAGAACAAAATGGAGTCTCTTATGTCTACTTCTTTCTATATAGACACAGTAACAGGCTGATCTCTTTCTTTTCCCCACATTTCCCCCTTTTCTTTTCAACAAAACCACCATTGTCATCATGACACCGAGATTACATACTTCACAAAGTAACAGAATATCACAAAGCAAGTGGAGGCAGGATGAGATCGCAGGATGGTGTTAAAATTAAAATTTTTGGGCATGCATAGCCATGGATAACATTTTATCAGAAAACAGGGTTTGAGAGCAGACAACCTGTCTGACCAAAATTTATTAGGTGGGAATTTCCTCGTCCTAATAAGCCTGGGAGCGCTACAGGAGGCCGGGGCTTATTTCATCCCTTCGGCTTCAACCATAAAAGGCGGCACGCCTCCAAGGGGGTCGTTTATAGGCCTACCCTCAGAGCGCATTCTCTTTCTCAGGGATGTTCCTTGCTGAGAAAAGAATTCAGCGATATTTCTCCTATTTGCATAATGAAAAGAGAAGAAATATGGCTCTGTTCCGTCCGGCTCACCGGCGGCCAGTTCAAGGTTGCCTCCCTTGTTCCCTGAACATTGCTGTTATCTTATTCTTTTTCCAAGATGCCCAGATTTCATATTGTTCAAACACACATGCTCCACAAACAATTTGTGCAGTTAAGGCAATCATCACAGGGTCCGGAGGTGACATATATCCTCCTCAGTTTACAAAGAAGATGATAGAATTAAGAGATTAAAGTAAAGACAGACATAAGAAATTACAAAAGTATTAATTTTGGAGAACTAATATATGTCCATGAAATCTTCACATTTTATGTTTTTCTGCCGTGGCTTCAGCCAGTCCCTGCGTTCAAGGTCCCTGACTTCCCGCAACGTTCTCCCTCCCTTTTCCTCTATATAAATGTGCCATGGTGATGAAGACTTGTTCGTTAGTCAATGGTGCTCGATTGCAGTGTTTCCGTTTCCGTCTCCGTGGAGGCGCTTTTCTTTGCATCTCCGATGGGTTCATTGTAGAACTTCAAATGTTTAGTGGGTATCCAAACAGGAAGCTGATTTGCTCCTGGTGAAACACAAGCAAAACCTCTTCCCCAGGTTATCACCTTCCCTATTTCCCATGTCTTATTTTTGTTGTCTTTCCACCAAATCAGTTTTCCTTCATGTGGACTGTTCTTTTTACCAGTAAGATGTTGTTCTGCAGAAGTAGTAGTCTGATTTCTATAAATGTTTAAAAAATTTAAAGTATAGAGTGCTAGATTAAGCTGCATCTGAGGAGTGGTATACTCCTTACTGTCTCCCCCTTTTTTTTGTTTAACTAACTGAGTTTTAAGTGTTCTATTAGTTCTTTCAACTATGGCCTGTCCATGGGAATTATAAGGAATTCCTGTTGTATGTGTAATATTCCACTGATTTAAGAATTTTTGGAAAGCTTTACTACAATAACCTGGTCCATTGTCAGTTTTAATTTTTTCTGGAACTCCCATTACAGTAAAACAAGATAATACATGTTTTTTAACATGGGAAGTACTTTCTCCTGTCTGGCATGTTGCCCATATGAAATGTGAATAAGTATCAACTGTTACATGAACATATGATAATTTTCCAAATGAAGGTACATGGGTAACATCCATTTGCCATAATGCATTAGGACACAGACCTCTGGGATTCACTCCTGCCTCTTGAGTGGGCAGGTGTAGTACTTGACACTGGGTGCAATGTTGTACAATATCTTTTGCCTGTTTCCATGTGACATCAAATTTGTTTTTTAACCCTGCTGCATTTACATGAGTCAAAGCATGAAGTTCTTGTGCTTTTATGAATGCAGAGGATACCAGTAAGTCAGCTTGTTCATTTGCTATAGTTAAAGGTCCTGGCAAATTAGTGTGTGCTCGAATATGAGTAATATAAAATGGGAAATTCCTTTTTCTTACAGTTTGTTGTAATAAATTAAACAACTGGTTTAACTGATCATCCATGCTATATTTAGAGCTGTCTCAACATCCCTTGTAGCCTGTACTACATATGCAGAATCTGATATAATATTAACAGGTTGATTAAAATCTTGTAACACTGTAATGACTGCAACCAACTCTGCTCTTTGAGCTGATTGATACTGAGTTTTGATTACTTGCTCTTTTGGTCCTGTGTAAGCCGCTTTTCCATTGCTGGAACCATCAGTAAATACTGTCAGAGCATTTTCTAAAGGCTCATGTCTGGTAATTTTAGGTAAAATCCAAGTAGTCAATTTTAAAAACTGGAAGATTTTTGTTTTTGGGTAATGATTATCAATAACTCCCACAAAATTAGCAAGGCCAATCTGCCATGCACCAGAATAGATAAAGGCTTGCCTAACTTGTTCCTTGGTTAAAGGAACAACTATTTTGTCTGGGTCATTACCACACAATTTTATTATCCGTAATCTTGCCTGACCAATTAATGTAGCTATTTGATCCAAGTACAATGTAAAAGTCTTAATTGTACTGTGAGAAAGAAATGACCACTCCACAAGATCAGTGTTTTGAATAATGATGCCTGTTGGAGAATGTGTAGTAGCAAAAATCAAAAGTTGGAGTGGGGCTAAAGGATCTATCCTATTTATTTGCGCTGACTGAATTTTTTCTTCCACTAATTTAATTTCTTTTGTTGCCTCTGGGGTTAATATTCTTTTACTATTTAAGTCTGGATCTCCTCTTAGGATAGAGAACAAATTTGACATGGCATAAGTAGGAATGCCTAGAGTTGGCCGAATCCAATTAATATCGCCTAACAATTTTTGAAAGTCATTTAATGTTTTTAAAGTATCTTTTCCTATTTCTATTTTTTGTGGCTTAATTTTTTTATTTTCTATCTGCATCCCTAAATAATGAAAAGGAGCAGAGGTTTGGATCTTATCCGATGCTATTGTTAGTCCTGCGTTGGCAACCTCTGCTTGCAGAAATGTGTAACAGTCAATTAATTTTTCTCTTGTTTCTGCAGCACATAAAATATCATCAATATAGTGAATGATATAACAATCTGAAAATTTGTCTCTAACTGGTTGAAGGACTTGACCTACGAAAGTTTGACAAATAGTTGGACTATTAAGCATTCCCTGAGGTAGTACTTTCCACTGAAACCTGGTGGCTGGTTCTATATTATTTATGGCTGGTATAGTAAAGGCAAATTTTTCACAATCTTGCTCTGCCAGAGGAATGGTAAAAAAGCAATCCTTAAGATCAATTATAATTAAAGGCCAGTCTTTTGGGATCATGGCCGGAGAGGGCAATCCGGGTTGAAGAGGCCCCATGGGTTGAATTTGGAATGCCCCAGTTTGTTGCGGGGCCTGAGGCTGGCCCCTCCTCTCGTTTCCCGACAGTGGTTGCCCATTTTTATCAAATTTAGAACGACATTGATTACCCCAATGTTTTCCCTTTTTACATCTTGGACATAGGCCAGGTGGCTCTTTACCTGTTGTTGTAGTAGCTTGAGTAGTTACATTTTGTTTATTTGAGACTAGGCAATTCTTTTTTTGATGACCAATTTGACCACAATTATAACATCTTCCCCAAATGTTCTAACCTGTCCTCCTAAAGCAACTCCTGTGATTGCTTGAGCCATAAGCATAGCTTTATGCATAGCTCCTCCAATTCCATCGCAGGCCTTAACGTACTCTGAGATTACATCTGATCCTGCGGGAACCCTTCCTTTTAATGGTTTAATGGCTGATTGACAATCAGGATTGGCTTGGCGTTTTCATATGCCATCAACTCCACTATGACCTTACGGGCATTCTCATCGGTAATTGACTTTTGAGCAGCATCTTGAAGTCTTGCTACAAAATCAGGGTAGGGCTCTTTAGAGCCTTGTCTTATTGTATTAAAGGAGGGGCAGGCGGTTCCTGGGTCTTGGATTTTCTCCCAGGCCCTAAGGCAGATAGCCCTGATTTGCTCAATGGCCTCATTTGGCATTATTACTTGTTGGTCAACAGTGCCTCCAATTTTGACCTATTCCTAATAGTTGATCTGCATCTATGTCAATTGGAGGATTGGCAGTCCTATTTTTTCGGACCTGTACTTGTGCCCCATCAATCCACCAGGTCTTAAATTGTAAAAACTGAGAGGGTGAGAGTGAGGATTTTGCCAGTATCTCCCAATCATAAGGAATGAGTCTATGTCCATGAGCAATGGAATCTAATAATGTTCTCATGTAAGGAGAGTTGGGTCCATACTGTTTTACTCCTTCTTTCATTTCTTTTAGCATTTTTATAGAAAAGGACTTATATCTGGCTTCAGCTATGGGAAGCTCTCCCTCTTGGGCCCCTTCTCCAGGTGGTCTTGCTTCTAATATTACTGGGAATTGCCACGCCTCAATATCTCCTTGTTTTCTTGCCTCATCAATAATTTTATGTAACGCACTACCCTGTTTACTAGGCAGTGCTGTAGGATTAAGTCTCATGGTGGGCGGTTGAGGATATGGTACCCTGCCCTGTGGCGCTGGAAATGTTCCTGGCTGTCCACACAGATTTTCTGGGGGCAACCGATACCGCAGTTCGGCTGGCAGCCAGTATTGATAGGCTACTGGCGGCTGGGTCTTATCTTCTACCGGCTGATATTGTGGACACTGCATTTGGAATGGCATTGCCATGACAGAAACTCTATCTTTTTCTATTTGATCTTCTTTTGGAGTTTGTACTTGTTTAACCTGCATTTGAGGTTGTAAAGTTACAGGCATTTGAGCTGCTGGAAGAGCAGTTGGCCATCGTGGTTTAGACTCTGATGGCTCTGCTAATTCTGGATTTTTTTCTTCTAATTTTAACGTTTCAGGATATACTACCTCCTGTAATTGATTATCGTCAACATTTTGCGTTGACCGAGCCATAGCCGGCTCTGATACACATTCACAGTGTGAACTTTCCTTTCCTTTCCGGGATTCTATCCCTGCCTCTTTTTCACAATCTACTGCACAGCTTTTAGGGACATCAGAAATTGGAACGCTATCTTCTTCTGTTTGCAACGGTTCTAAAGCTACTTTAATAATGACCCAATCATTCCATACTGTGAGCGGAATGATTTTACCTTCCCTACTTGCTTGTTTTAATTCTTTGCCAATTTTTTTCCCAATCTTTTAGATCTAAAGTTCCCTGTTCTGGAAACCATGGACAAAACTGCTCTATTGTTTGAAATAGCGTAATTAGATTTTTGGTAGAGACTTTAACTCCCCCTCTTTTTTAAGAGAATTTTAATAAAGCTGCGATAAGAGGCATATTTACTCTTAGTTTGCCCCATTGTTACCCTAGGTTCTTCCGAGCGCACAAGCTTACCGCAAGGCTGACTGTAGACGTACTCGGGAGTCTGTCGTCGACTTGTCCTCAATGACCACGCTCCAGCGTACCTTCACCTTAGAGAAAAGCTTCCACGTTGGGCACCAGATGAAGGGGTGGCCTGCCCCTCCACACCTGTGGGTGTTTCTCGTTAGGTGGAACGAGAGACTTGAGAAAAGAAATAAGACACAGAGACAAAGTATAGAGAAAGAAAAGCGGGGGCCCAGGGGACCGGCGCTCAGCTTACAGAGGACCCACGCCGGCACCGGCCTCTGAGTTCCCTTAGTATTTATAGATAATGATCTTTACCATCTTAAAGATAAGGGAGTGGCAGGACAATAGGATCATTTTTAGGGAGGAAATTAGCAGTAAGACATAAGAACAAGGATCTGTGACATGAATAAGTTTAAAGGAAAATCCTGTGCCTTGAGATAAACCTTTTAGCAACATTGTTTCATCCTATCACATGGGGATAAACCTTGGACAATACCTAGCTTTTCTAGGAACAAAGTCACACCCTGCACGCCCAAAATCCATTAAACCACAGCACATGTCTCTTGCAAGGACAAGGTTAGGGGTAGGGTCACAGATTAACAGCATCTCAAATACAGAACAAAATGGAGTCTCTTATGTCTACTTCTTTCTATATAGACACAGTAACAGGCTGATCTCTTTCTTTTCCCCACGTGTGTGTGTGTATGTGTGTATTTAGGCGTACACAGATTAGTGTGTGTGTACTCTCCTGTGTATATCAATTGTTAGGTACTTATAAAAGTATCTGAAAGATACCACACTAGAAAGTTGTGAAAGGATACAACCCAAAACATATTAAAATGATATCAGTTTTATGTATTTTTTTAGAATTTTATGTTGTCTTCCACAAGGCCAAACTCTATGAGGGCAATTTTCCCACATGAAGCCTACGAGGTGTGGATGGCATAAGCCACAGATCAGGTGTGAGGCTGTTTTCCTGGGAGTGCTTGTGGAAATCCTTGTTTCTCTGTAGCAGGCTTATTATGTCTGTGGAATGATACATATATGTAAATGTGACATTTGTATCACAGCCATGATTACTAATTCGATTTGTCCAGTTATATATTTTTGGGAAAGAAGACAAATTCTTATGAAATATACTTAAATCACTACATTTCCATGAAAAGTAAAGTGACTCAGCAGAGGCATTTTGTATATTTGCCTTAGCCTAGCTTCTCCCTAAAAAGTAGAGTCTGACACATAGACTTGCATGCTTTGTACAATAATGCTATAGTTTTATTAAGAACAGATTGTATACTTAAATACCATTTTTTCTTATTTTTCTCTTCACTATTTATGTTTTCTTTATAATTTTAATATTCTATATATATATGTATACCTAGATGCATACATATAACTAAACAACTTCAAGTGTTTAAAATATATTCACCTTTACAAGACAATAGAGAATTTATCACATTAATAAATTTCTAATGTTTTCCTTAATATGCAGACAAAACCATGTTCATTATTTTGCTACTACTGAACCTAGCATATGCTCAGCCCTAGTTATGCTATCACCCTTAGACCTCTGCCCTGGGCTCGAGGCCTCAGTACACTCATAGTGTCCCCTGATTTAGAAGTGCTTCCCTTCCTCTGCCTGGGATCAGCAGAGATTAACAGTGCTGTTCAGGCAAAGAAATCCAAGGTCATAACTGCTCCTATATTAGCTCCAGATCCAACATGGGAACCCATATCAGTTTTTCAAAACACTTCAGTATGCTCTCCTAGTCTCTACACCATACATAGGTTCCAGATCCCTTGAATATGATTCTATAGGCTATAGGTTTCTATAGCCCTATGGCTTGGCCCTGGCAAGAGTTCTCCTCTTCAGGCAAATGCAATATTTCTTTCACAGGAATAAGCTAGATTAGACCACCAGGATGGTGCCGACCTTGGTGACAACAATGTTTAGGATAATTCTCACTTACATGGGACATGAGATAATTTCAGAGCTCTTGCAGACATCGTCAAGCCTTGTGTTCAAGCCACATGTATGGACTTATTTGTCAGTGTTCCCACTATGTTGCCATCTCTGGTCTATAGTTCCTGAGGGCAGCAGAGGTGAATGACAGTGGACATCTTTTATCCTGTGTACCCACCACATTTAACTGTGCACCTACCCATTTCACTGACACTGAAATCGGTCATTCTCTTTCACAGGAGCCTCACTACATATCAGGTAGTCCCCCAGTAGTGGCTGCAACCATTTCCTGAAATGACTCAAGGATTTCTCAGATTATTGTTCTTCAAGGCCATGGGCTCTTCCCATTGGTGTCTGTTCTTGCCTTTTATTGAAAGAGTGATACTGTGCTTTTCCAGGTTGCTCTTAAGCCAGACTTCAGGAGTGATGATCATTCCTTGCACGGATGGTACTACTCTTCTTGTTCCACCCATGGCTCCTTGAATGGTAATATGCAGAAGGAAGTAGTTGCATTCATCACTGAAAGAGACCACTTTCTGGTAATGAAATGATTGTAATCTTACAGTTCCAGAGAAGTTGCAATTGGAAGATGTGCTATTCCACACTCACACATTCCAAAAGCCAAATTGAACATGACCAGAAAACACAATATTATTCACATTTTGCTGCATGCTCTGGGCAAGTGTTGCAACTGTGGTCATTATCACTGAAGCACAATAACAACTGTCAAAGGAGTTGTTGGAAGCCAGTATTCATGGGAGGGACAGATGATAGATGATGCAGCCTCTTAAGTAATGATGTAACCAGGTTTAAATACATGATATTGGAGAACTGCAGAGGGAAGATCTATATTATTTTAATACAAATACTTTCCCAAAAGCCATTGCATTGCATCAATACTGCTACATTTTCCATGTAGTAAGAGACAGGAAGTTAGCTATGCATGTACAATTAACGATAATGAACATGAAAAGATGGTTCCTGGACCTGAAGAGAAAGACATGTTGCCTGAACAATATGAAGAATCTTCTCGTTCACTGATCAAATAATCTAGCAACATTTAAGAGCATTTTTTCTAACTATTACTCTAAGTTTTGTTGATAAACTGCAATATACTATACCACACACGAGCCCATGAATTTTATAATTCCATTTTAGTTAAAGTTTTGTATAGTTAAAGACCCCACAAAATCATACACTCCCAAGACTCACAATCTCTAGAGAGAATTCTGCTACATGAGTAAACTTCACACATCATTTTTATATTTCTTAAAGTAAAAAAAAAAAAGTTTGTCTATAACATGACTGTTACCTATTGCTATATAGCAAAATTACTCCAAACATAACAGCTTAAAACAAAAAAAATATTATTTCTTATGATTTCTGAGGGTCAGAAATATAGGAGTGGTGTAGCTGAATGGTCTGGGTCAGGTTATCTCAGGAATAAAACAGTCAAGTTGTTGCCATATGGTCCCCTACATAGGGTTGCTCACGTAATATGTCATCTGGCTGCCCCCTAGAAAAGCGCAGACTCAAGACAAAGCCACAATTTTTGAATATTCTAATCTCAGAAATGACATCCCATCATTTTTGTCATAGTCTATTCTTTAGAAGTCAGTCATTAATTCTACTTTATACTCAAGGGAACACAAATAAATCTCCACTTCTTGAAGGGGAAAAAACATCACAGCATGTGTGGACATGTGTTTTAAAACACAACAATGACCTACACAGAGTCCAAAAACAACTGAATATATGCCAACCACAGACCAAAAAAAAAAAAAAACCTCCAATTATAAAAAGATATTAAAATATTGTTTTTTTGGTTTTTTTGTTTTGTTTTTTGCTTCTACACAAATACACAGAAAACTGTCACACTCAGTTTTACAAATTTAGCCATAGGTTAAAAGACAAGCACACAATTTATTTTCAACAAAAACTCACCTGTTGATTGCTTTAGCTCTGGAATCAAAAAGTCAAGGAAGTGCTAAAGATATCTGAGACAAACTTGTTATGGTTTTTTGACCCAGAGGCTGCTCTCTACTCCATGGGGCACACAGTTTTGTTTTTGTTTTGTGGTTTTTGTTTTAATGATTTGAGGTCTTAATGGTACACAAACAAGTCCAACAACAACAACAAAAAAATATGCTACTGAAAGTCAGAGACAAAATAGCTTTCTGTATTGAAGACAAAAAGGGACACAAGCAACTTTTCAACCTGATGACTGATATTGGCTCATGGTCCTACTAAAACTATGGTATCTTAGAACCTGGTGGCAAGGACATGGGTGACCCAAAAAAGAGATGATAGAATCATCAAGACAAAGAGGTCAGATCTAAAGAAAAGCTCACACTTTCTGTTATCTGTTACCTGCCAAAGACCAGTTAATCAGATATTATAATCAAAGCTGGGCTCCTAATATTCTACCACTAATAGAAGCCATGTATTGGCAAACTTGTACAAAAGAGAACCAGACTTCACCAAGAACTAGAATCTGTGACAGTAACAAGAGTCAGCAAGAGAAAAACTTTTATCTGGGAATTATGAGATTTATCCTTGGAGCTGGAAAAGACTGACCTGAGTATGAGGAACTCATGAGTTACATCTCTTGGACAAATCCATCTACTCGGCACCCGTAGTTAAATCTGAGCAATTCGATGGGACCTCCATCTTTGGAAAGAAAAGCCACAGGTAAAAGCATTAAGAAAATAAAAAGTATATTTTTACCTGCAAATGGTTTGAAAGAGAGTACAGACTTCATAAGAAGTTTTATATTTTAAATATCAGACATAATGTATGTCTAATATACATACAGTATATTATGATTATAAAATTCATGAGCCCATGAATTTTATAATTCTGTTTTAGTTAAAGTTTTATATAGTTAAAGACCTCACAAAATCATACACTCCCAAGACTCACAATGCCATTCACTTCACAATGAGAGGATGCAACAATTTTTTTCACAGTATTATCATATCCACGTATCTGTAGATGCCAGTATTGCAAAAGTCAGAGATAAAATTGTTTAGGTTAGAAAGTTAGCAACTTACAAGAAAGGGCTCAAGTCTGCTATATATTTGGAGGATAGCACTAGGCAAGATGTTACATGTGTGTTTAGTTTATCTCAGGATGTGAAATTCTTTGTTGTTGTTGTTCCCTATGATGGAACCTCATGTGCTTAGTTGTAATGGTGTCAAGACAAGATTCAGCTTTACTGTCTTAAATCAAATGCATACATTTAGTAATAAGCCATAGTGGTTACCTGAGAAGGAAGTGTTACAGGATAGTAACAAATCTCAGGAGTCTGTTTGGGAATGATAGGATGTCACTTCTGAGATTAGAATATTTAAATCTGTCTATTTTGACCCAACCACAGGATCTTGGATTTATAAGAGAGAGGTACAACTTACTCATGCAGGCTACCTCTCCTGATTTTCCCACCAAAGCTAATAATCAGGGTAGAGGTTTATAGACAGTACTGGCCACAAATGTTATGGTACACTGTGGTATGACAGTCATACTTCATTTCCTGAAAAAACAATAACACTACTAAAGCTTACAATAAAGGACAATTAAGGACTTGGGTTTGTAAACCAGATAAATCTTACAGAGTCAGAGTAGGAATTACCAGATCAAATAATACCTGTATTTTTTGTTTTCTGTTTTTACTTTAGAATTTTTTGCCATGAAGATATCTTTAAAGTAGATGCAGTTAATCTTAACAGAATTTGGCTTTTTGTCTTTTCTGCAACGCTAAATTCTCTGAACTATCTTCTGAATCAACATTATAATTAAGTCATGTAGATTCAGACATGGTGAAGGCTGTTTTCTTTTTATTATAGATTATTTGTTGGTCTGAGAAATTACTGTCTGATACTATCAAGTTAGATATATTAAGTCAAAATCATCCCTAATATTAAATCTTCAATGAAGACAAGATGTTCCTGTAATATTTGGAAAGCTGTCATATAATCAACAAGAATTTGCTGAGTTCCTTCTAGGAAATATTAGTAATGTATGGCAAACAGACAACCAAAGAGTAATTCTTTGTTTGGAAAAACCACTAATGGATTTGATGCTTTGATATTTTTATGCTTATCTTTTATTTTAAAATACATTTATAAATACAGTATTTTCCCCAATTATTTTAATGCTGTATAATTAGAGGTGTACTTTTTTCCTGAGCTTATGAAAAAGTTAAATATGTGGAACAAAGTTGAGAAAGATACAAAAGCAGCTAGAATTTGTTCTTTACAAGCAAAAATAACCCTATTGTTATCAAATATTATTAATAGAGGAAATGCTTTTTAATAACTGTTTCAGCCAACTTCAAAAACTAATTTTTGAAACAAGATTCCAAAACCATTCTTTTGGATGCAAGGAAAAATTTGTTGAATGAGTACATGCAAACTCTTTATAATGCAATATGCTATGAAACAATATATATGTCCACAAACAGAAAAACACTGAATGTCTCAAAAATAGGACAGCTTTTTTTCTATATGACTGTTATGACAAGTTTCATAATGTGAAAAAGTTACAAAGAAGACTAGCCTCATTTTTTACCAAGATGCAGTATTAGCTCTATAATCCTTTTCTGTTAGACACATACACCCAATCTCATCTTCTCAGAAAAAGAGCACTTTATCTGTGATTATCAGCACTAGGCAAAAATATGTATTTTACTACCACAGCCAGGTCTTGCTGTTCAACACTTCTACTCATTCAGTTCCATCAGATATCTCTGTTCTACTTCTCAGCATGATTAGCTACTCATTTCTGCAATAGGACCTTATAGCCAGTGACTCAGAAACTGTAGGAAAGGAAGAAGAATTATCCCATCAGATATTATAAAAAATCACCTCATAATTGTGCTCTAACCATACTAGGTGTTGACTTAATAGTTAACCTAATGGGACTACCATACATTAATTAATAGAGTTTGACGTGGAGAAAAAAGCAGGAAAACTAGAATAGAATTAAAGTTTAAAAATGGTTGATATGGTTTGGCTGTGTCCCCACCCAAATCTCATCCTGAATTCCCACATGTCATGGGAGGGACCCGGTGGGAGATAACTGAATCATGGGGGATGTCTTTCTTGTGCTGTTCTCATTATAGTAGATAAGTTTCACAAAATCTGATGTTTTTATAAAGAGGAATTCCCCTGCACAAGCTTTTTCATGTTTTGGCCTGCCGCCATCCACATAAGATGTGACTTGCTCCTCCTTGCCTTCCACCACGATCTTGAGGCCTCCCCAGCCATGTGGAACTGTAAATCCAGTTAAACCTCTTTCTTTTGTAAATTGTCCAGTCTTTATCAGGAGCATGAAGATGAACTAATACAATGGTGAATAACAAGCAATTCACTAACAGGTAACCTCTTGTTAGAAGTAAAGTACAAATTAAGAGTGGAACAAAGGAAAAATGAATTATACTGAAATGGCTGAGCTAGTTTTCTAGATCTTGCTGGTTCTCATAGCAATAGAATCTACCTGGACTGGGAGCTTGTTAGAGATGCAGAACTTCCAGCCCCTCCACAGGCATACTGAATCCAAATCTGCATCTTAACAAATTCATCAGGCTCTTTGTTACCATAGTGCAGGATGGGAGGCACAAAGCAGACTAGAAATTTCTGTCTGTTCTTCCTTTCTTGGGTCATCTGGCTTTGAAGAGTTTTAAAACCCCTTCAGATAATCTCTACCCATATATTCAACTTTGTTTTAAAATACAGATGAAAACTAAAGGTGTCATAATCTTTTACTTGTTTTTATTATGCAGTATAGTGTGTTTTGTTATCTGATGCGTTTGGCAGTAAGTTTATTAGCTAAGTGAAAAATGTTTAATCTGTATTTACAGCTGAAATATTTTATTATAATATAAAACTAGGTTGGGCATGGTGGCTCATGCCTATAATTCCAGCTCTTCGGGAGACCACGTTAGGTGAAATGCTTGAGCTCAAGAGTTGGAGACAAGCCTGGGAAACATGGCAAAACTCCATCTCTACAAAAATTACCTGGGAATGGTGGTGCACGCCTGTAGTCCCAGCTATAGGAGGCTGAGGTGGGAAGATCTCGCTAGTGCCCAGGAGATGGTGGTGGTAGTGAACCAAGATGATGCCACTACATTCCAGCCTCGGTAATAGAGTGAGACTCTGTCTCAAATTATAATATAAAATAAAATAAAAATAAATAAAATTATATACACACACGTTTTTAAAGAATATTTTAAAGATCTTTTCTTTGAATATAGGTCTGTTGAGAAGAGTTTTTCACTGTTTTTCTCATTTAAAACACACCCGTTATGCATCTTCTATAACTTTTGCTCTTATTTCTTATAAGTAAAAAGAGAAAAAGTTTATTCTACTTAGTCAATCTGTAAAATTTTATAGATTTTTGCAATTTAAAATACCTTAAATTGCAGATCACCTGAGGTCAGGATTTTGAGACCAGCCTAACCAACATGGTGAAACCCTGTCTCTACTAAAAATACACAAATTAGCCAGGTGTGGTGGCGGACGCCTGTAATCCCAGCTACTTGGGAGGCTGAGGCAGAAGAATCTCTTGAACTTGGGAGGTGGAGGTGGCAGGGAGCCAAGATTGCGCCACTGCACTCCAGCCGGGGTGACAGGGTGAGACTCTATCTCAAAAAAAAAAAGCCTTAAATTGCAGTTGTTTTGCCCACACCTGATTCCATTGCAAATCTTTTTTAATGAAAAACAATAATCAGAAGGAAAAAATTCACAGTTTTACCTTGTTTATGTAGTCTTCAGTTAAATCATGAAATTATAAAAATAACTACAATAGATAAATTAGGGAAAATACACCTAACTCTTTGTAATAACACAAGGTAAACTTGCAGTAATCAATAGAATGGGCATACTGTTGAGAGTAGCCTGAAAGCCATGGGATTTCGGTATGTTTTGCAGGTTGCATTCTTAAATGCAAACTCTGAAATGGAGGTTAGCATAAAGATGGATTATTAGGGACTGTTCTTGAGATCAGTAACTGTGGAAAGAAAAGGTAAGGAAGAAAATGGGATTGGGCAGGTGGAGAGTCTGCAGTGTGATTCATTCTCAAGAAAAGCCTCAGCCAACCCCTCAGGGAACTCTGGAGCTGGAATAACCCTTCAGAATTGCACTGAGTTGGGAGAGAAGAGACTTAACCTTTATCATCTATATTAACCCATCATTGGATGCAATCTGAGCCAGGAACATGGCGTTCTTCAGTTAAAGGACTTTGTATTAGTCTGTTTGCATGCTGCTATGAGGGAATACCCAAGACTGGGTAATTTACAAAGAAAGAAGGTTTAATTGACTCAGAGTTCAACATGGCTGGGAAGGCCTCAGAAACCTTACAATCATGGCAGAAGACACCTCTTCACAGGGCTGCAGGAGCGAGAGTGAGAGCTGAGCAAAGGGGGAAGCCTCCTATAAAATAATGAGATCTCATGAGAACACACTCACTATCAGGAGAACAGTAAGGGGGAAACTTCCCCCATGAATTAATTATCTCTCCCTTGTCCTCCTCTTGACACAGGAATTATTACAATTCAAGGTGAGATTTGGGTGGGGACACAGAGCCAAACTATACCAGACTTCCTGAAGTGGGTATGTACTGGCAGCACACAGAGCAGTTAGGAGACAGTCATTCATTTCTGGGAAGGGGATCTGAGTAGAATATCACAGTATTCACTACAGTAGGAATCATCAATAGTTAATCTTTAACTAAATCCATGGTTAATTTTCCCCATAAAGAAAATAAAGAACTATTCACATTATCCAGGAAAACCATTAGGTAGAATTGGTTAGGAGACACTTTACTGTGATTGTAGTAAAAAGTAATAGTTAAATATAAGTCCAACCATAGTGTATTTTGACACTTAAAATGAATTGAAAGAGCCATTTACAAGACATAACTATTTACAATAAGATTTGCTTTTCTAAGCTGCAAACGTCTATTGATTTTTTTCAGAGAACACTATTTCACTGTGGCAGAGTTTTGTCACTTAAATATAACCCAATTTTTAAATTTGCTCTTCGTTTCTTTTTCATGGGCTGAGATCAAAGCACTACTTCATTAAATCTTAAGATAGCATATTGAGTGTAGAGGCATGCATATATTAATCAAAAACTCCAGTTTAAAACAGATTTTTTAATTATTATGAATGTAAAACTTGAGCTAAAATGTTAAAATGGTGTAATTATGTAAATACAGTCATGTGTGACTTAACGACAGGGACATGCTCTGAAGAATGCATTGTTAGGCGATTTCATCATTATCTGAACATCATAGGGTGTGCTTACAATAACCTAGATGTTATAGCCTACTATATACATATGATGTAGCCTATTGCTCCTGGGCTGCAAACTACACAGCATGCTACTGTACAGAGTACTGTAGGCAATTGTAACACAATGGTAAGTATTTGTATGCCTAAATATAGAAAAGGTATAGTAAAAATAGGGCATAAAAGACTAAAAATGCTATATTTCTATTATAATCCTATATGTTCACCATAGTATAAGCAGTCTCTCATTGACCAAAATGTCATGATGTGGCACATGACTGTATATGTTATGAGTATCAATGTACAAGATGCTGTAGACGTTTTCTTGAAAACTTTATTACAATAAATTTTTAAAGATACTATGAAAAAATAGAAAAGAGTTGTAAAAATGTATTTTATTTTATTATTTTTTTGAAACAGAGTCTCACTCTGTCGCCCAGGCTGTAGTTCAGTGACGCGATCTTGGCTCATGCAACCTACACCTCCCAGGTTCAAGCAATTCTCCTGCCTTAGCCTCCTGAGTTGCTGGGATTACAGGCAAATGCCACCATGCCCAGCTAATTTTTGTGTTTTTAGTAGAGATGGGATTTCACCATATTGGACAGGCTAGTCTTGAACTCCTGACCTCAGATGATCCGCCCGCCTCAGCCTCCCAAAGTGATGAGATTACAGGCATGAGTCACCGCGCCCAGCCTAAAAATGTATTTTATTATAATAAATAGCTTCATGTCAAGGTTTAATCTCTTTAAAATATCCCTGGAATGTTCTCACACTGTTTTACTATCAGTATTGCTTTAACAGTGCAAGTACATTAGGAAAAAGCATTTTTATATCATTATAAATATAATGAGTCTCCATAGATTCCTCAAAGCTAATATAAATAAGAGGTAAATAAACATCCTCAGTGTGTGTGCAAGTATGTGTGTGCATCTGTGTGTCTGTGTGTGTGTGTGTGTGTGTTTTTCAGAGATAAACTCTAGTGACTGTTTACCTAAAAATTACTGTGTTTTTTCTCATGGTAAATAATTTGGAGGATTTAACGCCCCACACAAAATCAATCTCTCTCCCTTTTTTCCTCAGCTATTTAAACAAACATTTAATCAATACCAAGTAATATAAGCACTTATCACAATGTAAGGAAAAGACAATTCAGAAAGGACATTTTCCTGAAGCTCCTAACCATTTTTAATCTGTGTGAAAATTATAGCCCAATAAACTCTTCCCTCTGAAACTCAGGCAGAAGATCTTCAGCAGTTGAAGTTGAGTATACAGTATTTAAAATTTAACAGCTTTAGTAGTAACACTTTCTGCTTTTTCCAGCAGCTTTCTTCAACTTTTTTGAGATATGATTGACAAATAAAATTGTACATATTTAAGATGCACAATGTGATGACTTGTATACATATACATTGTGAAATGATTGCCACAATCAAGCTCATTAACATATCTATCACCTCACATAGTTACTCTTTTTTAATGTGGTGAGAATACGTCAGATCTAATGTCTTAGAAAATTTCATGTATACAGTACATAGCTAATTATGATTAACTACAGTCACCATGCTATACATCAGATCGCCAGAACTTGTTCAGTTTAGGACAGTTTGTACCCTTTAACCCACATCTCTGCATTACCGCCCTTTGTAACCCCTGTTAACCACCATCCTATTTTCTCTTTCTGTAAGTTTGTCTATTTTAAATTTCACATATAAGTGAGGTTACGTGGTATTTGTCTGTCTGTGCCTGGCTTATTTCATGTAATATAATGGCCTCCAATTCATCCATGCTGTCACAAATAGCAGGATTTCCTTCTCTTTAAGATTAAATAATATTCTGTTATATACAATGCATTTTTTTTTTTTTACATTTTCTTTATCAGTACATCTGTTGATTAACACTTAGATTGTTTCTATCCTTGACCATTGTGAATCATGCTGCAAGAAACATCAGAGTGCAGATATTTCTTCAAAATAGTGATTTTATTTCGTTTGTCTATACGCAAAAGTGAGATTGATGGATCATATGGTAGTCCTATTTTTACTTTTTTGAGAGGCCACCATACTGTTTCCCTCCAAATTATAAACTCTACAGTCCAGATACAAATCAGGAGAAGTTGGGTACTTCTAGTATCTGGGAATAACACTTATTTATATTAGGAAAATATCATGGCCCCTAAATATCCCTTGCTCCCAAATAAGTTAATGGTATGGGAACACTGCACGTTATAATCCTAAATTAACTTAGATATACTCTACAATCACAATTAACTATTTTTAAAATTAGTATTACTCAAACCATAAATATATAAATGTGACACACAGATAAACTAATTGTATTAAAGCAATATAAAATCTAGGGCCTAGTAAGGATAAAAGAACAATAGCAACTAAAATAATTAAATTATTGATTTAAGCCCCTAAAACAGAAACAAAGGATCTCTGTTCTTCATGAGTTCTAAAAGATAATGTCTGGCTTTTAAAAACAGATCAAACTAAATATGAAATATGGAACGTTATACTGAATCTATGTATTTGAAATAATTTATAACACTGAGTTTTCATTTGGCTTTATGGTTTTGACTGTAGGACCACAATCATGGACATTTGGTTTTATTATTTGCTATTCTTTAAAGTTAAAATTGTGTGGCCCAAGCAATAACTTATTTTCATCATCTTCATTTGTATTAAGTTGTAAGCTCCCCAAATATTAGGGATTGAGCCTAGTTATTTATCAGAGCAAGAAATACAAAATTTCAAGTTCCAATGGTGAAAAGATCAATGATTTTGGATGAGAGGATTCAATGAAATAATTTGGGACTAGAAATCAGGAAAATAATCTATATTACAAAACCAAGCACATTTCCCTATTAAATTTTCCAGTAAATAAAATTACAAATCTCAAATTCTACAGAACAAAAAACTAAGTAAGATTCATCTCTAACTCCTACTTCTTATGCAGCTCCTATTATGTTCCATCTGTGATTCCTGCTTAATGTTCTTATATACCTTCTGGATAATCCATTTTCTCCTTCCACACCACTTACATAGCATCAGAAGTTTGAACTATTCTAGTCCTATCAATTTCCCATGTTTATTCATCTCTACAAATTTCCCACGTTTATTCATCTCTATAAGAAAAACCCCACAAGGCCGGGCGCGGTGGCTCAAGCCTGTAATCCCAGCACTTTGGGAGGCCGAGACGGGCGGATCACGAGGTCAGGAGATCGAGACCATCCTGGCTAACACGGTGAAACCCCGTCTCTACTAAAAAATACAAAAAAACTAGCCGGGCGAAGTGGCGGGCGCCTGTAGTCCCAGCTACTTGGGAGGCTGAGGCAGGAGAATGGCCTGAACCCGGGAGGCGGAGCTTGCAGTGAGCTGAGATCCGGCCACTGCACTCCAGCCTGGGCGACAGAGCATGACTCCGTCTCAAAAAAAAAAAAAAAAAAAAAAAACCCACAAATATGAACATATCAATGCATACATACACCTAAAAACTACAATACAAATATTAGAATTGCATTTACTTCTCCTGACACATCATGCTGTCTCTCACTTTTTCTTTTCAGTCAGATGTTAGTCTCACATCCACTGAGTTACTTCCACCAGCAGAGTGGAGGTAGAAACAACTCCCCTCTAATGGCAGCCTTTGCAGCACAATACCTTGATGACCTCCCTAAAATCTACCCCTCGTTTGGTAAACAGCTTCTTAAATTACCCAGTTTGAGTGTTCCATCTGATCCTTGCCAAGACCCTAACTGACACACTCACCATTGGGTCACTAAGCACCTAGGACATTGCCTGCCTCTACTTGGCATTCATTAGATCCACATTTGCTTACATTTAACAATAATAAGTAATAAAGAAATGTCTCTCGAACTGAATCACAAATCCCTTTGTGACAAGGACTCAAACCTTGCAATTTATATGTCTTTTTTTTTATTTTCTTAACTTTTACAATACCTAACATTGAAACATACTGGTTTGATTGATGGATAATGTTTTCAAAAAGTTTCACACAAAAAATAACACTACCAGAATGAAAATAAGTATGTATGAAAAAATTTTCACAACTTTCAAATGCTTTAAAATATTGATGCAAGATAACTTCACTAATATACAACAGAATTTTTTTTTATTTTGAACAATTGTCAAGATTGAGATAAAGAAACAGAAAGTATTTTTAAGGATGTGACAGTATTTTCCTTTTTGGCTTTAGATAAATTATAATAAATTTTAATTGTAAATATTTAAATAAATTATATTTATCTTATTTTAATCATCAGAATATTTTTAAAGATTAAATATTGTTCCCTACAATAAATAATATTCTGAAGTTACAGTTTGTACGTATTTTGCATTTTATCTCTTAAATTATATAATTTTGTTTTTCTCTTTCATAACAACTAGGACTTAAATTTAAAACTGTCTTTTAGAAATCTCAAGCATGGACCCAAATTAACTATAAGCACATTCCTTTTCGAGAGTTTATTTGTCCTTGTATATCTTCTTAAAGGTGTTGGAGAGCCAAAATATCCTCAGCATATAGCTTGCTTCTTTTTATTTCTCTACAGCCTTGATAGAAAATAAGTAAGTACTTTATGATTATATGGATGATTTTATGCATATAATAGGGGATTTTTGAGCAGACCAGTTAGGGTTATATTTTTATTTCTCTAATTTTTACATTGCCAAAACTGTGGAAGGAATCATGGGAAATGGAATGAGTGGGCTGACTGCAGCTGCCTGTGCACTTTCTCGTAATTTCCATGTTTCTAGTAGCTTGGCAGGTACATGTAAGAGGACATGTCCTTCGACCAAGGCTCTCCATCACTTCCAGAGGATGAGATAATGGCAAGAGAGACTCGCAGTTCACATAGGTCATGAGAGGTGATGTGATCAATGTAGACACAGACAAGAGCAGCTCTCTAGTCCTGAGGAATTTCAATAACATTAATTGCTTTGTGGAACATGTTACTATTCTCTATTCAATTTAGAGAGAGTTGAGACTACAGTTCACTTCATCACAGTGTTTCTGAGGACACATACCTCACAAATCCCAGTGGCATAAAGAGTTTAACTTTTTCTAGGCAATTGATTTGATTTTTCTTAAATACTGCAAGCTTTGAAACTGATTATATCTTTCTCGTTGCTACTTGCATGCCTAGAGGTAAATTTGCTGTCTATCCCTAGAAAAGCAAAGGATAGCATGCCACATATTTTATGAGTTAATCTGTCACATTTTTTACTCAACTTGAACCCTTTATCCCTATAAATTGTATTACTATTTCTCCCTGATGTATCAGATGTATCTTTTTTCATGCATATTTAACCATGTGTCTCAGCCCAATCAGACTATTAATACCAGGGACAAACCTAGTTTACTGACCAATTGCAATGAAGGAAACTACATTCTAGCAGAAATCTGGGGCATCTCATTAAACAAAAGAAAAATAGAGTTTTATAAGATTGAGGAGGGCAGAGCATAAGAGAAATTTAAATGAAGCAGGGTTTCAATAGGTGCAAAGCAGAACTGGGTAAAAAAGAATCTGGCCTGCAAAGTGGATTCTGGATCCTGTTTTCTTAGAAACCAAAAAGTCAAGATAAAGGTAGAAGGTTGTGTTTAGAAACCCCATATTTGAAGCTCTAGGACTAGGCTGGAAACCGAGTTGCCTCTCTGTGTCAAAGTGACTTTGGTACTCCAGTCAAAAATGCAATGTTTAATTCTTACTGATGTAATTTCAAAGAGCAAATTTTCAGATAGCCTATGATTTGAGAGAATGCAGTTTCTCAGTGTGTAAAAATGCAGTCTTCAATTGAGTGAAGGAGGTCATTATGACACTTTCCACCTGCTGTGTGTCCTTGGGAAAATTATTGTTTCCTGATAAATTGACTGTTAACTTCATCTATGTCTGTTATTTCAGCCTGATGGATAGCTGGGTAGACCTTTACTTTCTTAGTCCAAGTTAATTTTTACTTTCTCACATGTTTAAATGTAGCAATGTATAAATTAAGAATAATCAATTAACAGGATACTGAATTTCACGAGAAGTCAAAATATAAAGCTAAAGAAGTTAATATTTCAGAACAGAATTCTGATTTTACCACAGGCATTTTTTTTTTAAATTAGTGATTATTTATCCAACAATTTTTCAATTAACCCATACTTAATAATGTCACTGTTTTTGGTCTCTCTCCTCCTTGTACTATATCATGTATCATTGATCTAATATGATAGAATGTGGAGGGTTTACCCATTTGTGGCATTCATTTTTATGTGTGAGGAAAATGACTAACAGTTCATTGGAGTTAGGCTAATCCTGAAAGCCCAAAATAATGAAGTACCTCAGTCGAATGTTTATTCATCATGCAGTTAATAATAATATGTAGACCAGAAAGAATTTTTAAGAATATTGAGAGATAAACTATTTTTAAAAATGTATTTTTTCTGCAATTACCAGAGGAACTTCAGCAAAATTATACATGTGCACAAATACAATTACCTGTTAGGTCGGGGCTGGGGTATTTAAGTTGTGATATAGGCAGAAGGGCAGTGGCAAATCTAACTTTAGTGGTTGGAGAGAATGTAATTAAAATATTTATTCCTCACAGACAATCTGAGTACGAGAACATATAACCTTGGGTCCCTGTAACTCTGTAATAAAGGAAGCATATATTCCTGACCACTAGAGAGAGGCCTAAAATCTAGAAATGCATTGGCTGTGTATTGTTTGGCTATTATGATACCACCAGGACATTCTTCAGTGGTTTCCAGGTGATGATAGGTATTCAGAGATCCACTGTCTTCTGAGGGATTTTGGCATGAAAGAAATGAAAATCAGGAGCTTCACCTTAAATGTAATGTTTAAGGAATCAAGCAATGCTAGTATATTAGTCCATTTTCACGTTGCTGATAAAGACATATCTGAGACTGGGTATTATACAGAAAAAAGGGTTTAATAGACTTACAGTTCCATGTGGCTGGGGAAGCCTCACAATCATGGCAGAAGGTGAAAGGCACATCTTACATGGATGGCAGCAGGCAAAGAGAGTTTGTGCAGGGAAACTCCCACTTTCAAATCCATCAGATCTCATGAGTCTTATTCACTATCATGAGAAAAGCAGGGAAAAGACTCACCCCCATGATTCAATTACTTCCCACCAGGTTCCTCATGGAATTGTGGGAGTTGTAATTCAAGGTGAGAATTGGGTGGGAACACAGCCAAACCATATTAGCTAGTGACCTCGCTCTCTTTTTTGCCCCTAATTTTACACATCCATATCAGTAATCTTAGGATAATGAGCCTCAACAAGGTCAGGAGAAAGGCAGAATATCATAGCTGTTACCCTTAGGCCCTAGATTCAAATTACCTGGGTTTAGAGTCTGGCTCTATTAATACCATGTCTGTGGCTTTGGGCAAGAGTCTTAATATCTTCAATTTAAGACATTAAACATTGTAATTCTCCTATATATGAAATAGAGATAATGATCATATTGTTGTAAGGAATTAAATGAGAGAGCATGTGTGCCAAAATTTTAGCATAGTGCCTATAACTGTAGGATGTGCTCAATAATGATATCTGTGTGTAGTTATATTTTTAAAACAAGCATAAATAAAAGTTTTCCTCTAGAAACCATACAGTATCTTTCTGAATATGGCAGCCATTTTAAAAATACTAAAAATTATGCAATTCCATGAGAAACCCTTGCCTCTAGGAATAATGTATAAGTAAAACCTATTTTTTATTCTTGCAAAGAAATATTGAATGAACATTTAGCTTAAATGATGAGCTATATTTAATAGGTTACTTAAATAAAAAATGACACTGTAGATGAACCAAATACAACCTGTCTCCACTTTCAAAAATGTATTAGGTATGTGATCATTCATTTCACAGTGATTCATAACATATATAAGGTATGCAAGCATACTGTTATGTTCTAGATATCAAAGGTTGAATTTTCAAAGTATCTGCCTTCAAGCAGATCATGACATCACGGGAAGGCAAGTAGGTTGTAAGATGTACAATACATCCTTACTTCACATCATTAATAAGTTCTTGAAAACTGCTACCATAAGCAAATTGACTATAATGAAACAGATTTTTTTCTCATCATTACAATTAAACCACATTATTTGAGGGCCTACTGTATGTCATTTCATTTAAAGTCACAGATTCCAAGAACCTATCAACAATTTGAAGTGATGACTGATGCCTCTCTGATGGAGGTAGGACTAATCAAGGCAGGTTGCCACTCATGGCCGTGAGTATTAAGTTCTACCCCATCACAATGGCAATGGTGTCCCTGGAATGATGTAGAGTGCAGCACCCAGGACCCAAGCATGGCATTTAATGTGGGGCTCTTATTTGACCTTAGTGTTAAAGAATGAAGAATACCTTGTAAAGTCGAATAATGTATGCAATTCAATTCAATAAACATACATTTAGTATCTTCTATATGCCAGTAGGTGCTAGAATTACCATTTGAATAATAGTGAGATAATACAAATGCCAATAGACAGAATACAGAGTACAGATAAAGATTACTTTTGATCAAAAAATTAAGTGAAAAAAAGGAAATCATAAAAGTATTTAAAGGAAAAATAAGAGAATTATTACATCTCCTCAGAACAGGAAAAGCCTTTCTAACACAGATCCAAAATTCACATAAGAGAAAATAAATTCAAATATATAAAGATGTTTTATGATGCCTGTGTGGGGAAAAATTAGTATAAAAATAATTGTTGAGTTAGGAAAAGCAATTGCTAATCTTATTACAGATGAAGAGTTCATATCCCTAAATGTTCATAATTCCTAAGAAATCAAGACAAACCTGTAAAGAAGGTTCACAGAAAATAAATACAAATTACCTTAAACGATGGGAAAATGCTTATTCACTATGGTAACAGGAAAAATATGAATAAAAAATTAACCAAGGTGTATTTTTCATGTATTCAGACAGGCAAAATTCAAAAGTTATACAATACTTAATGTTTAGATAAATCTGTACAATTCTCCTAGAGGACAATTTGACAATTAAATGTATATAAGTTTCACCCAGCAATTGCACTTCTGGGAATTTTTCTCACAGATGGCCTTCCATAAGTGCAAAGTAATCTATGTACAAAGTTACTCACTGCAGCAGTGCTTCTAATTGCAAAAGGTTGGAACCAACCCAAAAGACCATCAGCGGGGTACTGATTAATAAAATCATAGTACATCCCTGCAATGGGCTATTACACAGCTGTAAATTTATAAAAGGAAATGGCTGTCTATACTACCACTATGCCAAACTCTCCAAAATATATTAAGTGAAAAAAGAAAGATGCCTAACAGTTTGTGTAATGTGCTTCACATGTGAAAGAAAGAGGAAAAATAAAACTACGCATTTATATTTGCATGAAACAACTCTAAAAGGACATATATACAAGTAGTAAAAATTATTAGCCATGATAGTGGGTAATGGAAACTGAATAAATGGGAAAAAGTTGGATGCTGAACTTCCTACTGCAGAGATTTGAAAAGTTTTAATTTCTAACCCATGTAAAAATGTGTTGTCCATTCAAAAATATAAACAAATTAATACATATTTTTAAAGGAAATATCAATGTATCCTCTTTAGTGAAAGTGAACCAACAGGTATTGATTACCTGTTTTTTGTCAATTATTTTACTAGGCTGTGTGCATGTGTTATATAATTATACATATTTCATTTATGTTTTGTGTTATTTAAATGTTAATAAAAACTTTACAAGATAAGTAACACCCATGGTTTACAGATCAAATAATTGAGTCTCAGAGAGATTAAGATATCTAGGTTTGCCCAAATAATAATGGTAATAGCTAACCCTTATATAAACTTAACCACATGCCAGGTACTGCTAAAAGCACTTAATATAGATTAATTAAATCCTTAAACAATTCAATGGGATAGCTACTAATATTTACCCCCATTTCACACAAAGGAAACAAGCATACATATAAGGGTAAGTCATGTGTCTCAGATCCCACACTGAAAAGAATGGCAAATTAAGTGTTCAAGCGTTAGGAGTCTAGCTCTCTACAGTCCATATTCTTACCCACTTTGCTATTATCTCGGTAATTCTACCAGTAAATCCCACTATTTTCCTTTGTAGCATGTTTTATTTATGTGTCGAAATGTGAACATGGAAAAATGACCATCATTAATATACAATTTTTTAATAAACAAATCATGAAGAGCCACATGGACACAGAAATAGTAAGTTGTTCTCAACCAGAGGGGGAAAATATTCTCTTAAAATTCACAGTGATTCTTTTTGAATGCAGTGTGCTACGAGTTGGTGAGGAACTGGACTAGGATTAAAGGGCCTGGGTTGCTAAAGCAATTTTGTCACTATGTGGCAGGTTGGTTCTTTTCTTTGTTCCTGCTTCCTCAAATGGAAACAATCTCTTTTGTCTGTCACTACCTGACATGCTACAGTTCCAAGTTCTATAAGAGCAGCCACTATGCCCAAAATCTGACACCACAGAAACTTTTCCAATGAATTTTTCTAGAATATCCCCAAAAGGGCCTACCAAGTCTGTAGCACCTTTAGGAAATCAAGTATAAAGGCATGCGGTCAGGAACTACCTGGTTCCTTAAACTGCTAAACAGTGAATTTTTACTCAATTCTCACTGGAATTATTTCTAAGAGATTAGAACAGCGTAAAAGGTCAAAGCTGAGCCAGCCATCGGCAAAGGACTGAGCTGTAACTCTGTCCAGATGGGAGAAAAAGCTGCGAATTCATTCTCCTGAGCTCTGCATTTTTGTTCTCTGCCAAATGACCTTACTGAAGAAAGACGTAGGCCACTTAAGAGCTCAGGCTTGGAATATTATATCCCATGTAACTTCTGTTGGGTTTTTACAATATTAAAGTACACTCGAATTTTAAATTTAGAACAGCAAAGGAAACATACCAACGTACATTTTAGATGTTTGGAATTATTTAACTATGTATTTACAAACCATGGAATTCATGGTTTCATTTTATTATGGAGTATTTTAATTAAATCCTCAGATCTAAAGATTTGAATGATTGTTGCAGCCAGCTGCCAAGTTATAACTGACACATATAGAGACAAGAGTTTAAAATGGGATTGCATGGTCACAGCCAAAGCTTAATGTCTGCTGCAGAGCAGGATGCAGGGTGTTGAATACTGCTGTCTCAGCAGACTATAGCTTCACTGCCAAGGCCTGACAGAAAGACTGATTTTCTTTAAAGGCAGCTGAATGTTTTAGGAAATCATATTGAATTTGTAAAATATCTACAGCATCTTTTCATTTGAGTTAAGAATCTTTACTTGAGAACTTTATTTTGAATACATTCAAGAAGAGGACCCGATATATAGGTATAAAACACTTTACAATGCATTCTAAAGCACTGTTGCAAGGAATTTTTGGAAGCCTATGGATCTATACCCACTATTTAAAAATACAGAATTGTCATTTACCTTGAAAGTGTTCTCTAAATCAAATAAATAGGTGACTTTATTTATTTATTTATTTTTTTTTGAGACGGAGTCTCGCTCTGCCGCCCAGGTTGGAGTACAGTGGCCGGATCTCAGCTCACTGCAAGCTCCGCCTCCCAGGTTTACGCCATTCTCCTGCCTCAGTCTCCCGAGTAGCTGGGACTACAGGCGCCCGCCACCTCGCCCGGCTAGTTTTTTGTATTTTTAGTAGAGACGAGGTTTCACCGTGTTAACCAGGATGGTCTCGATCTCCTGACCTCGTGATTCGCCCGTCTCGGCCTCCCAAAGTGCTGGGATTACAGGCTTGAGCCACCGCGCCCGGCCAGGTGACTTTATTTCATAAAGTTTCAAGCATTAAATGACAGACATTGAAAGTGCAAAAAAAATGTCTTTGCAGCATTTTATAATTTTAAGAGTTAAACTATGCCTTTATGGTCACCAGTAGTTACAATGTGCATAAAAACACCAAGCAGAACAATCACTTCAGTCCTTAGAGAGAACAGGATATTAGCTGTTAGACCTTTTATAAACAGGAAGGGAAAAGAGAGGAGTGAATATGAGAAAACATGCCCAATATAATCTGTTCAAATCTTGATTTTAATATTTAAGTGACTTTCACAAAAATATTTAGCTCTTATCTGAAATATTTTTTAAACCATCTCTACATATCCAAGATATGCTAGCTAAATTAAATGTGTAAGCAATATACATGGCGTCTGGCACTCAGATGACAATCAACAGACAGTGGCTGAATCTTGAAACTTGACACATTTATCTTGTATTTACCATACACCCTTTCTACAGAATGAGTGTAGAATAAGTTCCCTTTTTTTTTTTTTTTAAGGAATCAAAACTAATTTTCCAAGTTTTTTTTGTTTTGATTTTTTGAGATGGGGTTTCGCTCTTGTCGCCCAGGATGGAGTGCCGTGGCTCAATCTCGGCTCACTGAAACCTCTGCCTCCCGGGTTCAAGCGATTCTCCTGCTCAGCTTCCCAAGTAGCTGGGATTACAGGCACCCACCACCAAGTCCAGCTAATTTTTTGTATTTTTAATAGAGACGGGGCTTCACCATGTTGGGCAGACTAGTCTTGAACTAATTTTCCAAATTTTAAATGAAATAATTTTTGGCACAAATCCACAAGAATAATAACATTTGTTATTATTCTTAAAATAAGATGTCCAATACAGTACCACCTGGACACTAGGTGATAAATAGAAATCCCACTATTTGTATTTCCACAGAGCAGTAAGTCTGTTGTTTTGTCCGAACCCTTTCTTGCTTGTTCTAACAGACTGATTTGTCCATATTTCTCAATGGTGTACTAACTGTATTTGTTTTCAGTCTTTACGTATTTATAGATTATTTTTGTCTTTGCTTACTTTTCCATCTGCTGCATTAATGTAATCCTAGGCCAAAACTTTCATTTTAGATGGCCAGTCACAAGATTTAAACTGGCAAGAAGAGTATGTTTGTTATGTACATAAAACCATATATTCCCCCAACCCTGGAAGTCAGCTTTACTAGCAATGAAGCTGACATGTTGATGGCCATCTGACTGACTCTCATATGATTCTGAATTCAACAGAGAAGATGGATGCTATTTACAGCTGTTGTCCTACTGAAAAACATTTGTCCTACATGTAGGGAGATGTACGATGGCATCCATCAGTGTGTGAAAGAAGTGAGGAAGAGGTCTCCCCATTTTTCTCATAAGATAGAAATTATTGCTATATATTCATCAGCCTCTTCCATTATGTCATAATTACTTAGAGGATCAGGGCAGAGTATAAGCATAGTTCTTGGGTCAGTTTTGGCCCCCCTCCCAAAAAAAAAAAAAAACCATATACAGAAGGGTTTCAACTAAAGATGGAAAAGCTTACTAGACTCAGAAGTATCCATAAATTAGATGGCTGATTACACAACAAGTGGAGAGTCTCCTGTCATGGAAGAGAACGGAATATCCACTAATTGATAAAAATGAGATTTTTAGAAATCAGCTGCCAGATGGGTGGCTAGTTTTTAAGCTTCCTTCCAACAATATAATCTTAAGATTATAGTTTTTAAATAATCACTTTTTTCTCTTTCTAGACTAATGTCTATCTTAACTCCTTCATCTCTTTAAATTAGTCATTCAAAACTAATATTTCAGAAAAAACATAGACGTTCTTATTAATAAAACAGCACATAATGTAAAACTCAAATACCAGCCAATAAAATGCACAAATTTGAAATGAATTTCCTTAAGAAAGCTGGTGATGACAGTGATTAAACTAATTGCATTATGATTTTTCAGGAAAATAATATGAAAAGTAGACCTCAAAATAACAAGACATCTTTGAGCAGTACTCAAAATAATCGGCCAAATGTATTTTTTTCAATGGTTCAGAGTTTTTTCCTTATTATGGGGGGGGGGGGGGGGGGGGGGGGGGGGGGGGGGGGGTGGGGGGGGGGGGGGGGGGGGACACATACATTCCACAGTAAAGGCACAAATGCACATATCTTCAGGTTTCTTTCCTCCTGGAAGTAACTAACTGGAACAAAGCTGATCGGTTCATCTGACAGTGGTAGTTATCTCACAGAAAGATGGAGAAACCGGTACACTTTCCTACAGAAAGATGAAGATACAGGAGATACTGGTATACCTCCAGAACACCAAGTATATTGCCATCTCTTTAAAAACGTACTAAGTAAAATTATTGTTTTATATTGTTGATGACTTAGAATCTCACCAGGTATCTGACTCAATGTTAATAAGGCAATGTAGCCCATTTCTTTAGGACTCATATTTGAATTTACAATTGCATATTCTTCCTGCTTTATTTCCCCACTTTTTATCTCTCTGGCAAGATAGTTTTCTGATTTTTCTCAATAAACTATAAAGAAAATCACATAGAAAGCTGAAAATTCTACTCCATGATTTTGACAAATAACTTTTATAATATTTTACATTAAATGATCTTAAGAGAGTTAAAATATCTCATATTTTTTGTCATTTGGATATAGGTTTAATTGATTACCATGAGTATTCAAGCTCATGTTATAGCTTGATTAGTACCTCTCCACAGTGCTAAGATTGATAAAAATCTAAAGTCTTACAAATTTTTTGAAACTGTTTTTGTTTTATAAATACTGAAAAAGGAAAGAATGAACAAACAAGTGATACTGGGTCAACATGGATAGAGTTGAGAGAAATATTACATCAATGTTCTTATAACACACCAAAAGATGTGCCAGAAATCTTTACGATACAAATTTTTACAACCAATTTTAAAAGTAAAATCTATTTTAAAATTAAAATGTTTACACATCAAAATGATATAAAATGTGGAGATAAAGAGCCAAATGTTAAATAAACATGACAATGTTAATATATAAAGAATCTGATAAGTCAATAAGACAAAGACAAAATGGCAAAAGAAATAAACATATATAAACAAATAGCCAACAAATAAATGTTCACCATTACTAATAATCAAAGAAATAAAATTAAAATATCTACAATATAGCAATTGTTTTTAATGAAATTACTAAAGATATTTAGAAAAAGTCACAGAAAATACCAAAATATTTATTCAGTGAACTGGAAGAAACTTTGTTAATATAATTCAAATAATAACAATCATGTTTATTCTTTTATTCTGTAATTGCTTTACTAGGAAAATATTGTGTAAATAATTGGGCAATGAGAATGTATAAAGGTGTCCATCAAAATACAAATTAACATTTATTTTTTAAAAAAGTAATATATTCCAATCACTAAGCGTAAATGTTATTATTCTGAGACTATCACAATTATGGATCTTATAGCTTAGCTTAGCTGGGAGTAAATTCATAATTACAGAGATCACACAGGTGCAATGAGATCTTAAGACCTAAATTTCTGACCTAGACAAAGTGAACAAGAGAAGAATTTCTTGAGAAGGTGGCATAGAAGCTGAATTCTGGATGATGAATGGTAAACTGGTAAATGAAGAAAGGTTAGCAAGGAAAAAGAATAAGCCAGTCAATAAAAATTGCATTTGCAAGGGAATTGCAGCAGGCAAAAAGCATAATACATTGAAAAAAGTATGATGTGATTTTAAGCTAAGATAAGATCATATAAAGATTGAGTAAACCAAGTTGAATTGTTCATATTTAAATACAATGGAGAGTAACAGAAATCCTTTGAGTAGAAGCATGGCAAACTAATTTGTTCGTGCAACAATGTTTTATTCAGCATCTACTGTATGTAGGGCCCTGTAAACTAAAGATTCATGGTCTCCACTTTTAGGAAATTTATAGTGCAATGGTCAGATGATTGTTTTCAAAAATCATTCTAGTTTCAGGATAGAGAGCAGACTGAATAAAAGTGAGAATTAATGTAAAGAGAAATTTTAAACACCTTTATAATATCCCAACTGTTAAAAGAAAAACTTTAGAGAAATTAAACTTAACAGAGTTTATTTGAGCAAAGAATGATTCATGAATCAGGCGGCACTCAAAGCTAGAAGAGGTGCAAAGAGCTTCACCTTAGCAGCATGAACAGTGGGCTTTTATAGGCTAACCAAGGAATCAAAGTAAGAAATTATTTAATTGGCTACATCTAGGCATTAACCTTATTTGCATATGAATATGATCTGGTAAAAAGTCCCGAGTTAGAGATCTGTTGGCTGTTGCTTATTAGTAGAGAGTTTAACTTTTGTTTATTGTTTACATTGAATTGAGTTTTGATTTGCTTATATAACGCACTGGAGCCATCTCAGCTTAATAGCCTCCTCAACAATTTTTTTTTTTTTATGAGACAGAGTCTCACTGTGTCACCCAGGCTGGACTGCAGTGGCATGCTCTCAGTTCTCCAGCCTCAGGTTCCTGAATAGCTGGGATTACAGGCACCTACCACTATGCCCAGTTAATTTTTGTATTTTTGATAGAAATGGGGTTTCGCCATCTTGGCCAGGCTGGTCTTGAACTCTTGACCTCAGGTGATCCGCCCGCCTTGGCCTCCCCAAAATTTTTTTTAACACATCTGAGAGATGATGGTTTCCTGACCCCCAAAAAAGTGGCAGTGAAATAAATTAAAACACCCAAACTTCCAATAAGTAGGTTGGGAAAATATTCAGCTATTATAAGGTATATTTTAGATGACTATCTATTGACATGGAAAGATATTTATAATATATCATGGATCTAAAAAGAAGTTATAAGTCATATGTATATTATAATATCATGTTTTAAAAATATTTTAATTCTTTTAATTATCTACTGTTGAATAAAAAATAATCCCAAAATGGCAACTCTAAAAAATCTCCATTTTATTATATTTAATAATGTTGTGGGTCAAGAAATAGGGCAGTGCTAAACTGGGCAACTCTTTTGCTCCACGTAGTGTTAACTTAGGTCACTTGGTGGTATTTAGTTGGAAGACAGGCTGGTCTGAGGTATTTAGAGGGGTTCAACTCAAATACTGGCACCTTGGTAGGGATAACCAGGAAAGCTAGTTTCACCTGTGACTGCTGAACTGGGCAACTAGACAAATCCTTTCTAGCCTGGAAGTCTCGAAAGTAGTTTGACTTGTCATAAAGCTGCTTAGTTTCCAGAAAAGGTGTTCTAAGTAAGACACAGAATGTGGAAGCTGCCACTCTCATAAGACACAGTATTAACATCTGTCCCAACAGTTCTGGGTCAACGCAGCCACCAAACCTGCCCAGGTTGAAGGAGAGGAATTGTAGACACCCCTTGCCCTGTACACATGTAAATACACCTCTGTGGAAGGAATGTTGTAAAATATTGTGACTATCTTTAATTAGCCATAGACTTCTCTCTTACTGCAAATTATTTACCTTTTTTCCTCCATGTCAAATACAATCATCTCCTCCTGTGACCCCCAATGCCTCCTCCCATTATAGTATTTTTTCAAATTTCTTGATCTTGTCACCTAAATCACTTCCAGAAGGAGATGAGCCGTCTCAGGTTTGCTTCCTCAGGTAAAGCATCTCTCATTCTGAATATATGTGAAGCAAATAATTTGTCCCCCACACACATAATATTCAATGGTGCCACTCAGACAGAAAAACCAATATTAAAAAACCAATAAAAGAAATTTGGAAATGGAAGGTACACAGCAGTAAGAAGTCCATGACATTTCTGAAATCTAATCAGGCACATGACTCCTACTCTTTGATTAAGGCCCAGTACTAATCTCTAGGATGATTATTGACAGTACCCTCTGAGCTCTTGTTTCTGCCCTCTGCTTTATTTATCACATGCATTTGAAATGCTATATTCATAACTGTGTAGCTGCTCAGTCTGCCTTGTCTTTACAGAAATTTGGAGGTCCCAAGACCCCTTTTCATTTTGCACTGTCTCTGTCACATTCAATCTAAGCTGATTTAATTCTTTTAGAACCGTGAGGGTTCCTTGTGTATCAAATTACAATTCACTCTACTAAACAAATTCTGAGACAGGCCCTTCTCTACCTTCAGCTAAGAGTCAGAATCCTACAGGAAAATGTTCTAAAGATTCTTCTAAGTCATTGGCATATCGAGACATTCTAGTAGCCTTGTCTAAGATTTGTAGACCCTTTCTCATCCTATCAGAGATGATGTCTAAGAGGAGGTACTAAGAATTTTAGAAGTCCTACTGTGCTGGCCCTTAAATTTTTCTGATATATCAACAAAAGTTCCCACAGTACAACATGTGATTTTTAACTGTAGGCCATGCTTATTGGTAGCTGTTCTACATTTCATTTTCGCCCTGACAGCATTCAAACTTGAGATTCCCTTGGTGGGAGAGATCGAGGATGAGGAACAGTTTTATTTTCAAAACTGGCACCCATATATTTTCTCTAAATTCTACTTAAAAATCAAACAGCTCCTCCTTCCATTTATTGCATTCTTCTCTTTTATCATAGGCGACCGGAAGTCAAATCCCTGCCTTGGCAGGATCATTAAGTGACCTTTTTATTTCCCATTTTACTGCTGGAGACATCTGGCACCCTTTCTCTAGCCTCCAGCAGCATTTCCTCCCTCTTTTTAATGTCCTTACTAACCATTTCTATGATGCCCTTCCAGCTCCTATCTGCCACTCCATCACAAAAATAAAGCCAGAAGTTTTAGGCAGCACCCTACTTCTAGATGCTAAATTTTATTTTGGCCTTTTATTGCTACATACACAGTTCCTTAACATTAATGTTTTAAACCAAGTATCTTATCATCTCATGATTTTAATGGTTCATCCCATGATTTTATGGTTCAGAAATTTAGACAGAGAAATTAATTTATTCTTTATGGTATTGAATTGGTCTCTCATTAGAGTTCAACTGTAGATAGGCAAATTTGGGGAATCCAAGAAGGCATCCCTTACATATCTGGCATTTTTTCAAGAACGGTTGAATGACTGAGCTCACTCCTCCAGTCAACCAGAGTGGCTACATGTGACCTTTCTAGTGCTGTAGTCTGAGAGTAGTCAGACTTCTTTCATGGTATCACAAACATTAAAAGCATTAAGTACCAATCTCTCAAGGTTTGAGGCCAGAAACTGTATGTAACCATGTTTACTTATTCTACTGGCTAAAGTACTCAAAAGCCTGCCCAGCTTCAAGGAGAGGAGATATATGTTACTACTATAAAATAAGAAATTGAAAAAGCCTACTCAATTCTTGCCACTTAACCCAAAATGTAGGGTAAACCTGTAGACTCAACTTTCTCTTCTCCCCACCAGCCCAATTACTTGTTTAAGCTCTGAAATTATATACTTCTTCAGAACCAGTAGATGCCTGAAACTGCCATTTAACATTGTTCTAAGATAAACAAAAAGACTGATTTTGTTCCAAGTCTCTTATTTTTATCATATCTAATTATCCCATTCTTCTTGAAAATGAATGACCTCAATAGAGCCACAATTTTTTTGTTGTTGTTAATTAGGTGAAAAACCATTTATTTTCATTTCCCCTTTCAGCCTTAGAGGGAACCGTTTTCACATGTTCAGCCATTTGTCCTCTACATTTCTAGTTCCTTACATCATGCCAGAAACTTGCTTACTAAACTTTTTAAGCTTCACATTAATCAATCTGTAACATCCATTACAAATATTTATTTTAAAAGTACTCTTTTAGTCACAAATTTGAATTATTAAAGACAAACAATCATTATCTCCTGAGCCTCCTTTTTTGTTCATTTATTCAACGGCTCATGTAACAGGTATTTAGCGAGTCTATACCATGTTCTTGGTATTGGGGAAACACTAATTTGTAAAACAGATATATTTCCTCTATTTCTACAAAAGTGGTTAAAGACAAGAGTTTAAACATGCAATTATAATCAATTGAGACTTAACGATGAAGAAGAAGACTCAATGCAGAGCATAATAAGGTCATCCAATTGAGTCTAGGGCATCAGAGAAGGTTAAACAGCAGAACAAACATCCTAGCTGAGACTAGGGAAGTAAACCAGACAAGATCCAGCAAGAAAAAAGAGGAACCATTTCAGGCAATGGTGATACCATCTTTCAGGTTCCAAAGGTGTAAGACAGCATAGAATACCTGAGGAACTTGAAAAGGAAAGTTTTGAGAGGGGAGAGAAGAGAGTAAAGGAACATGGCAGGATTAGATCAGAAATTGTTTTACAAAATATGGCAATGAATTTAGATTTTATAATAAGAATCACAATATAATTCGTGAAGATATTTAAACCAGGCTAATTGTCATTATCAGAATTGTGCTAAGAAAATTATCCTGGTTGCAACGTGATGAATTATTTGGAAAGGAAAAATAATGGATATAGGTAATCTGCTTTTGAAGCTATGGTGATACTTGATTAGAGGCAAACATTGACAATGAGAACAATGAATGGATTATGGAGCTATTTAGGAGGTTTTACTGAGGGTTGATTGAGTTAGCAGAAAAATCGCAATAAAAGTACTAATAGTTAATAAGAGTAGAACAATGATAATGTGTCACACACTGTTCTACGCCTTTTACCTGTATTATTTTATTTAATGTTTAATATAGCTGAATGGGATAGGTAATATTTTTTCTATTTTACATATAGGGAAACTGATTCATAGAAAGATTATAGAAACATTACAGAATGAGCATGACTAACAAGTAAATGGACTAGAATTAGACATTACGTGGTCTAAATCCAGGGTTTTAACCACACTACTAAGATGGCTAAAATAGTACTATAATTGCACGGTGGGGTGTAAGGAGTTTTATCAAATTTAATTTAAAAATACTTGGAGAAAAAACAGTCAGATACAAGTTCTGTCCCTGATATAATGAAATCAACAATACAGGACATTTTGATAACTGGGGAAATGTGAATATAGACTTGGTATTCTAAGAAAATGTATTGAAATATAATAGAATCATTATCTAAAAGAGGATAGATTACAAAAGAGTAGATACATTATGATCTTTGTTACAAAAATACATATACATTTATGTAGATACATAGATAACTATCTGGAAGAATATAATTTTCGGTGTTAACAATAGTAATCTATAGATTGTGGAAATCTGGTATTTTTATTTTACTTTAGTACTTTTTTTTATTTTCTAACTGTCCAGAGCATATCTAAATTGCTTTGTAACCTTCAAAATTAAAAATAAACATAATAAAAGGCAAAATTATAATTTCAAGAGACAACATGTGAGATCAAAGCCAATTATTATGTTAATTCAACTTTATATCAGTTGTTCCACAGAGTACCAAAGAGAGAGATGTGCCCAGGTAAATAATCAGTATAGCACTATGTCACTTACTTTTTTTTTTTTTTTTTTTTTTGAGACAGAGTCTCGCTTTTTCACCCAGGCTGGAGTGCAGTGGCATGATCTCGGCTCACTGCAAGCTCCACCTCCCAGATTCATGCCATTCTCCTGCCTCAGCCTCTGGCGTAGCTGGGACTACAGGCACCCGCCACCACACCTGGCTAATTTATTTTTTATTTTTAGTAGAGATGGGGTTTCACCGTGTTAGCCAGGATGGTCTCGATCTCCTGACCTCGTGATCCGCCCACCTCAGCCTCCCAAAGTGTTGAGATTACAGGCGTGAGCCACCGTGCCCGGCCAGCACTATGTCACTTTATATTGACTAGTGGCTCTGCCTTAATGGCTCTGAAGCAGAACTCTAGTACAGAGTTGCAGGCTTGAATTTCTAGTAACAAGACACAGAGATCACATTTCAGAGATTTATTCAAGAGTGCTCTGAGAATTAAAACCAGGGGAAGGAAAGGAAAGTTAGGAAAATGAAAGGAAAGGGGTAGGAAGCAAATAGGAATGAGCAGAAAAAGAAGTCACGCTGTGATGTATTCTCAGGGTAAGACATCCAACTATATGGAGAATTTTAAAATTTAGTGACCTCTCAGGGATGCCCTGAGTTTAGACGAGAATCAGGTCATTATAACCTCCCACTGATTATTCACTGGCTATGGGCCATCCCAAGAAGTAGGCATGATACTGAAAATCTTGAGCTGAGGCAGTTATCCAAGGGAACCAATAGCTGAAGGCCAGCAACACTCCTCAGAGATGAAGTAATAAATTCTCGATTCCTAGGGAAGGATATGGGCAGTATTACAGTGCCTACAACAAGAGTATACACAAAACACTACCTTTAAGTGGCTTCTTTCATCTAATTTCAACCCTGAACATGAAACTATATGACTGTTCAACTTGAGGGCCATATGAAGAGTGACAAAGGACAGAATGATGAGGAAGAGAGAGAGAGAGAGAGAGAGCGTGCGAGCATTCACCCTAATGCCTATTCCATGACATGTGAGAAAGTAAAGTGCAGCTTGGCCCAGAAAAGAAGACACAGAGTCAACTTAAATGGACAACAGAAATGAGTCCAGGCCCAAAGCACATTGAAGTTTATCCCTTGGAAAGTTCTATATCTGAAATAATCAAGCTCAATCTGTCGTTAGCTACCCTTGGCCATAACTCATACAGGGAGCTGTAAGAAAGCTCTGTGTGGGGTAGGGGGAGGTGGCATGAGAAGGATAAGAGGAAGAGGCCTTCTTTACCTTTCCAAATTAATAGTTAAATTCTACAAGACTCTGTGATCTACTGGATGAAGGAGTGAAGAAAAGAGGTATCTTAAGGATAATGTCAATATTTTTCCTTAATGGTTGCAAATCAAAGAGGACATGACAGCTTATTCAATTAATTGTATGAAGATGATAGACTATCCATTTTGAAAAAATACTAAAATGAGATTCATATCTCATATCACATATAGAAAATGAATTCTATACAGAGTATATAACTGAATACTTCAAATCAATATGTAATTAAAAACTTTAATCACATGAAACACACACACCCTTTTTGCCACACACTCCAGATGCCTAGCAATGACAGAAAAAAAGTAAAGCTAAATAGATGCATGAATATGCCAGGAATAAGAAGACAGCTGCACAGCTAAACAAAAAAATATGAGTAGGGTTGCCAGATAAAGTACAGCATGCCCAGTTAAATTTGAATTTCAGATAAAAAACAAATGTCTTTTTGGTATAAGTAGGCTCTATGCAATATTTAGGATATACTTATAACCAAAACATTATTTTTGGCATTTAATATTTAGTGTATTTAGCATATTTAGTAAGTTCTTAATGTTTAGACTATTTTATTTACTAAATCTGGCAATAAAAATCATTTATTCTTCAAAGAAAAGAGAAAGTAAGATTGGAAAAATTACGAAAGGAACTATTTACAAAAATTCCTAGAGGGCAGGGAGAAAGGACTAATACTAAAGGTGGTATTCAACTAAAATGTTTTACCCTAGAGATGGCATATACCAAGCACAGGAATGTAGTCCAGGAGTATCCCCTACGTGACTATTGAGGTAAAGGGATGAATAAACAGGTGGTTGTATTTCATCATATCCCCTCTTTCTTTGAGCCAATTTGCCAAGTAATTGATTGTCTGCCTTAAAGCAACAGCAGTGGAGACAGGAGCTTGGGTAACAGAAGCAAAGCTACACAAATTGTCTATGGACCTTTCACTCTCATTTAAGAAATGGAGCATTAAAAGCCACTGAAGTCTACTGTATTTAAACTCTCAAACAACAGTGGCAAAGATACAAGGTAAACTCAAACAAGAAATCTTAAATATAAGTGTGTATTGGTCCATTCTCACACTGCTATACTACCTGAGACTGGATAATACACAAACAAAAGAGGTTTAACTTACAGTTCTGCATGGCTGGGGAGGCCTCAGGAAACTTACAATCATGGCAGAAGGTGAAGGGGAAGCAAGGCATGTCTTACATGGCAGCAGGAGACAGAACAAGCACAGGGAAAACTGCCAGTTTGAAAACCATCAGATCGTGTGAGAACTCCCTCACTGTCATGATCCCCCATTATCCAATCATTTCCCACTAGATCCCTCCCTCAACACATGGGGATTACAATTTAAGATGAGAATTGGGTGGTGACAAAGAGCCAAATCATATCATTCTTCCCTGGCCCTTCCCAAATATCATGTCCTTTTCAAATTTCAAAACCAAGCATGCCTTCCCAAACAGTCCCCTAAAGTCTTAACTCATTCCAGCATTAACCCAAAAGTCCAAGTCCAAAGTCCTATCTGAGACAAGGCAAGTCCCTTCCATCTATAAGCCTGTAAAATCACAAACAAGTTAGTTACTTCCAAGATACAATGGAGTTACAGGCATTGGGCAAATGTTCCTATTCCAAATGGGATAAATTGGCTAAAACAAAGGAGCCACAGGCCCTATTCAAGTCCAAAACCCAGTCAGGCACTCATTATATCTTAAAGCTCCAAAATCTCCTTCAACTCCACGTCTCACATCCAGGGCATGTTGATGCAAGGGGTTGGCTCTCAAGACCTTGGGCAGCTTCACCACTGTGGCTCTGCAGGGTACAGCCCCTTTGCCTGCTTTCATGGGCTGTCTTTGAGTGCCTGTCACTTTTCCAGGCACGTGGTGCAAGCTGTCGGTGGATCTACCATTCTGGGATCTGGAGGACAGTGGCCCTCTTCTCACAGCTCCACTAGGCAGTGTGCCCCAGTGGGGGTTCTGTGTGGGGACTCCCAACTCCAACTCCACATTTCCCTTCCACACTGACCTAGCAGAGATTCTCCGTGAGGGCTCTGACTCTGTAGCACACTCTGCCTGAACATCCAGGCATTTCCATACATCCTCTGAAATCTAGTCAGAGGTTCCCAAAGCTCAACATCCACACCTGTGGGCACAACAGTATGTGGAAGCTGCCAAGACTTGAGACTTGCACTATTTGAAGTCACAGCCTGAGCTGCACCTTGGCGCCTTTTAGCCATGGCTGGAGCTGGAGTGGCTGGGATGCAGGGCATCAAGTTCTGAGGCTGCACAGAAGAGTGGGCCCCTTGTCTCAGCACACAAAACCATTTTTCCCTTCTAGGCTTCCGGGTCTGTGATGGAAGGGGCTACCTCGAAGATCTCTGACATGCGATGGATACATTTTCCCCATTGTCTTGGCTATTAACATTCAGCTCCGCATTACTTATGAAAATTTCTGCAGCGGGCTTGAATTTTTCCTGAGAAAATGAAGTTTTCTTTTCTACCAAATGGTCAGGCTGCAAATTTTTTAAACTTTTATGATCTGTTTCTCTTTTAAATGTAAGTTCCAATTTCAAATCATCTTTCTGTGAACACATGTAAGTGTATTCTTTCAGGAAAAGCCAGGTCACATCTTGAGTGCTTTGCCGCTTAGAAATTTCTTTTAGACACTCTAAATCATCTCAAGTTTAAAGTTCCAAAGATCTCTCAGGCAGGGCCACAATGCTGCCAATCTTTCTGCTAAGGCATAGCAAGAGTGGCCTTTGTTCCAGCTCTCAATAAGTTCTTCATCTCCATTTGAGACCACCTCAGTCTGGACTTCATTGTCCATATTACAATCAGCATTTTGGTCAAAACCATTCAACAGTCTCTAGGAAGTTCCAAACTTTCCCTCATCTTCCTTTCTTCTTCTGAGCCCTCCAAACTGTTCCAAACTCTGCCTGTTAACCCAGTTCTAAAGTCACTTCTACATTTTCAGGTTATCTTTATAGCAGTGCCCCACTCTATCAGTACCAATTCTCTGTATTAATTCATTCTCACATTCCTATAAAGATTATACCTGAGACTGGTAATTCATAAACCAAAGAGATTTAATTGCCTTACAGTTCTGCAAGGCTGGGAGGCCTCAGGAAACTTATAATTATGCCAGAAGGTGAAGGTGAAGGTGAAGCAAAGCTTGTCTTACATGGCAGCAGGAGACAGAGACATGGCGTACAGGGAAAACTGCCCCTTTGAAAACCATCAGTTCTTAATGGAAGTCCCTCACTATCATGAAAACAGTGTGAGGAAAACTGCTCCCATGATCCAATCACCCACCAGATCCCTTCCTTGACACATGGGGATTACAATTTGAGATGTAATTCGGGTGGGGACATAGTACCAAACCATATCAAAGTGTGTGCTCTAAATAAAAAATCAGCAAATATATGCAGAAATTTAGGGCCACTAAGGAGAAACAAGCAGATTCAACAAGCAGAACTAGTACCTGTGGAGGAAAAAAAAAATTAATATAGAGACAGAACAAAAAAATTGATAGTTATGTAGTCATGCATCACATGAGGATGGTTCCATCCATGACAGACAGCTTATACATGGTGGTTCCATAAGATTATAATGGAGCTGAAAAATTCCTGTCACCTAGTGAAGTCACAGCCATTGCAACCTCATAACATAATACATTACTCACATGTTTGTGGTGATGCTGGTATAAACAAACTTACTGCACTGCCCATTTTATAAAAGTATAGCATATACAATTATGAATAGTACATAATACTTAGCCAAAAGACATTCAAGGGATATAGCGAATTAAGATATTTTAGGTATGTAAACATTTACAATTCGTACATAGCCCATCAAGTGAAAAAAGTGAACGCAAGAGAAAGTGTCAAATGCACAGGTGACCAAATAAATTAGTAAAATATTGTCACATATTTTGATTGCTAATTCTTAACATCAATTTGTAAATAAAATTTCACATGAACACAGAATACATATTTGCAGAAGAGAGTGAATATAAATACTAGATTATTCAAAATATTGTTGAGGAATGAAGGCTAATTAAGTTAACCATTTAAGTTCAAGCACTAAAAAACTAGATGCGAAATATAACTTGAAAACATCTAGAGAAAAAGAGAAATTGCATAACTTTCAACTCTGGGAAGAAATGAGTACAAAAATCAATCTGAAGCAATCAGAATACATATGGGTATACTTAAAAAGCAAAAAATAAAAAAATCATCTATTTGCTATATACTAGAAGTATATTAAAAACTCAGTGACATACTGGAGCAGACACTCGATGCTCCCATTTCCTGCCATTTTAATCCATGTTTAAGTTTGCCTGAAGCTGAAGTGGACAGATCCCAACACGATTTCTTACCATATCAAGTGCCTGAGCCCTTCTCTTCCTAAAGGTTTTCTCCAGCACCACTGGAGTGTGCTCAGTTTGTATCCAGGAAAGCCCCAAAGATCTGAGAATTCCATGTTCCCAGGTGCAACCCTTAAACAATGAGGAACTGAATTTGATGGATAAATATCCCCCACTTCCCATTTCTTTGGTGGGATGCTTGTGAGGTACCTCACAGGGTTCCTGGTAAGATTGAGCCCCAGTTGCACACAGTGGTAACCTGCTTGTTAACACATCCTTTAACTGGCTTCTTCTCTTGCCCTGTTGACTTTCCGCACATGCTGTGTGGTTCCTGGGATGGCACCCCAGATAAAGTACCAGCACCTAAGTCCTTTTCTTAGGGTCTGCTTTTAGGGGAACCAAAACCAAGATAGTTGTAAGAATTGGTATACTAATAACCCCTGGTGTGCTGTGACATCATAATTACTAAGACTTTCAGTGGTTGTGGATTGGAGTGAAGTACAGGTGGCTTAAAAACATGGAAGCAAAAGTCGTTAAAGGGATTGTGGAGTTACCTGTTTTAGGTAGCTACCTTAGAATCCCTGAATAAGAGAATAACAGGCTCAGGTTAGCCAACTACAAACCTAGAGCTTATTGCTGAAAACCAGAAAAACTCAATGCCAATATTTAAAGAACCCTTATCTCCTGTAATAATAAGGCAGTTTTACTAAGCAGGTATAGGATTTGATTCCTAGAGTGGTAAAGCTACAAAAGAGATTGAGTACATACCCCAGGAACTCTCCTATGCTAAAATCAGGGGCCCTCCTTGGGAAAGAGTTGTAATCCAAAATCTAAAATGATGATATTTGGGTGTGCATGCCTGAGAAGCTTAAATCTTCAGATTCCTTTGAAAACCCCAGGCCAGCAGAAGCAGCCACCTTTCTATAGTACTGTATCTACTGTTGCAAAGATGTCACAGAATGCCACATTTCAGGCAAATGCAACATAAAATGAGGCTTATCCTCCTTAATATACTCCCCTTCCTTCTCTTACGGTCTAGATCCATAATCAGAGACATTTCAGCATAGCTCACTCAGTTAACATAGCTCGGCATAGCAAAGCCCTGATATGAAGGAAAAAAAAATAGATTATTTACCAAAACAAAGATCTACAGTATCTTACCAATGTATTTCAATGGGGCCTAGAGTAACACACATACGTGTAGGTCTTCAGGGTTAGAACAGAGGCACAGATTAAATACTCAATAGGAACCAGTTTGTTGATATGGGGGCTTATCCCTGTAACTCAGGAAACATTAGCTTGATGAAGTTATATGCACTCAGTCCTAGTATACTTTCAGGATGGCTGTTTCAAACTCAGACACAAATACGTCCCTCATCAAATTAGGTGGCAATGCCACCGTCTGTTTTGGCAGAGCAATGACAAAGGCATCAGAAGACCCAGGAAGGTGGGCATGTTAAAATGGATTTACTATGTGAGACTACCAAACCCACTGTGAAAAAAGGAAACAGAAAGACAGGAAAGTAAATAAGCAAATAAGGAAGGAGGAAAGCAAGACAGAACAGTACCCAGAACACAGTAGATGCTTGATAAATATTTGGTGGCAAATTGATGAAATGCATAAATTAAAACCCAAAATAGTAGTACAAAAATGTGATAGGTCTCGATTATCATAATTAATAAGCTTGATCTTTAACATATGAAATGATGTCCTTTGTTTTCTTTCTAACATTTTCTCTTATATATAGCATAACAATATTGATCAAGCATTACAAAACAGAATAAATCTCAACAAATTCTAAGTAGGTCCTATCATATTAGCCACATTACCTGAATGCAATGCAGTAAAATTAGAATAGAAAAACAAAAGGAAGCCCCCTTGACTCTAGAATTTTGTAGTTAGAAATCAGCTATTCAAATAAATTTGATGATAATGAAGAAATAGAAATATAATGGCAATTAATTTAGTACTGAATTAACTATGTATGAAAATCTATCTAAAGCATTCAGAATACATTTTATAGTCTTCAATATACTTATTAGAGAAATTTTTATAAAATTATGCTGTTAAATAAAAATTTAAAAAAATGAAAAACTGCCTCAAAGTGAAAGAAAAAATAGTAATAAACATAAATAAATAAAATACAAGAAAATATAAATTAATAAAACCATATGCTACCCTTTTTTGGAGAGGGTGCAGCATACCTATATAAGAGCTAAATCTTTGATAGGTACTATCAGAGAGGAAAAATGAGAGAAAATACAATTACAAATATTGTTAAAGATATGTAAATTAGGTGTGGTCAAAAATAATATCTGGGAAGATTCAGAGTGTATTACTTCTAATTTTAGAAATCTTTTAAATAATTTCTATTCAGGACTCTCTCAACCTCCTTCTTCTTTCCTATAGGTGCCTTTACTCACTTGAGACAAGAGGCATTTAGTTACTTCCTACATGTGGGCTCCTCTTTCAAGTAGTAAAGACTACTGGGTAAAAGAGAGAAAAACGATTGCTCTTCCATTCCCTTCCCACATCCAGGGACTGATGTGCAATTCTGAGAGCATCCAGATTTACTGATAATTATCTCCGTGGAACCTTGTCCTTGACCGACATAGCAAGGGTCTCCTTTAAAATTTTTCTTCAAACTGCAATAAAACCAACACTACACTTTTAGCATACTTCCCATGCAACAGAGTCTGAAACTGATGGCAAGGAACTTAGATGCCTAACATACAAGCAAAAGTTGCGTTGTCACTTGGATTTTCTTATTTCCACACTGTTTGCTCATGATTAATAATAATAGCTACTTAAAAGTATTCTTTGGTCTAAGCAAGATGAATATTTTTCGTACATGTGGTCTAAAACTAATACATCTGAAAACTGATCAAGAAATTCTGCTAACTTTGCTATTAGCAACCTTAAAATTATCCTGGAGCCTATTATTCTTTCAGTCTGAGTTTTTTTCGAGAACTTATTTTGTTGAGTATGTAACATAATCTAGGTTATAAACGCACACCTTCTTTAACAGTATGCAGGAAAATAGGTCCAGGATCCCAGGGCATCAAGAAGTCCACTTAATTCCAAGAACACTATTGTTTCAGGACACTACCTTACCTCTCCTCTCCATCACTTTCATTCTGTTTTGTTTATAAATGAATGTAATGGCTAATAACATTCTATATTGCTCTCCCCTGATGTAATTATTGGGCCTGTTTGAGGTATCTGCTTACTCTGGTTTATTTTTTACAACACCTAACATCATTTGTATTACTTTCTAGGTTGTAGTCACTGAAATATTAAATTCATTGAACTTTCTCAAGGCCTTGATTCAAATATAACGACAATATTTTGGCTAAAATATCTGAAATACAAACTAAAGTCATAAAATGCAGCATACCAAGGTCTAAAAATAATATTTATTACATAGGTATACAATAGTTTTTCAGTGCTTCTGTAGGTGTGGATGCCTTATGGGAGAATCTGAATTTTGTCTTTATATGTTAATATATTATCAAAGTTTTCTACATGAACATGTATTATTTATATTTTGAGGTTAATAGATTTAGAAAAATAAATTAGAACATTTAAAGCTGAAGTGTCTCTTTCTATACTTTTAAGAATGTTATTCTGAAATCACAGGTATTTACATTTATTGTTCATATCAGAAAATATGAAGAAATAATAATTACAACAAAAGTGTACAATTTGCAGAGACAAAAGGAACCATGGAAGTAATATTTTTTATCTTTCAGATGAGGAAACTCAGAAAAAAAGTGTATTGACTTGTTTCATGTTACATCTCTAGTTAATAGGATGGCTGAGAATGCAACCTCCTGAGTGTCATATGTTTCTGTCTATTATCCTTACCTATGGTTTATGTTTCCCAGTTGTTTTGGTCCCATCATCCCTACCATATAATGAGATTTTTAAAGAACCGAGTATCCTAGTTTTATTACAATTCCCTATACAGCAGTAGCTTGAACACTAAGAATTCAATGCATGTCAACTTATTGAATATCTGTGATCCTGCAGAAAATAAAATGCTTTCAAAAGAGGTAAAAATGTAAATACAAGAGAGGTGATAGTAGGGTGGTTCAGAATTAACTACAAGGAATTCAGTATAAGACAATTTCACAGAAATAATTCTTAGGTATTAAAGGCAATTACTTAAAAGTAAAGCCATTTCGGCCGGGCGCGGTGGCTCAAGCCTGTAATCCCAGCACTTTGGGAGGCCGAGACGGGTGGATCACGAGGTCAGGAGATCGAGACCATCCTGGCTAACACGGTGAAACCCCGTCTCTACTAAAAAAAATACAAAAAACTAGCCGGGCAAGGTGGCGGGCGCCTGTAGTCCCAGCTACTCGGGAGGCTGAGCCAGGAGAATGGCGTGAACCCAGGAGGTGGAGCTTGCAGTGAGCTGAGATCCGGCCACTGCACTCCAGCCTGGGCGACAGAGCGAGACTCCGTCTCAAAAAAAAAAAAAAAAAAAAAGAAGTAAAGCCATTTCATAAACCACTAAGCACGGGGATAAGAAAAGACAGAATGATTTAATACAAGTCAAAAATGGTCTTGATGTGAACTCTGGTGGGCATTAGAGATTTGCTGTTTCCCAAATCAACTGTTTTTATGTAACCCAGATTTCTGATGAGGTTAGTTTGCTCTATAAGATCTAGACGAGATTCCTTGGAATCCCCACCTCATACCTGTGGCTGTTCAATGTCCTGCCCAAAGTATAGGTAAATTCCCCAAGCTTATATTACCAATGAATTAAACACAGCCAGAAATAAAAGCCATTGGTAATGTAAATTGATGTGAGCCTTTGAAAAATACTTCTAATAGTGTCAAGATATTCCCTTTAGCTATATGATACTACATAGAATAAATGTTTGCCAAAACATTTTTTTTTCTGTCTCCAGCATCAAATCTGAGAGCTATGAATTAATAGATTATATCCAACTTGGTCAACAATAAGTTGTAAACTATGGCTATGTAATTATAGAATATTGCTTATTTATAGAATGGAAATTTTAAATAAAAACATGAAGAGTTTCTTAATTTTTTAAAATTCATTTTCTTTTACCTAAAGCATTCTCATATTCCTTGTAAGTTAGAAGCCTAGGATGTCTAACAAATTTTGTTAAGTGAGTAAACAGCCTTGGGCCAAGAGGAATCCAGTATGGTAAGAAGCCTCTCAATTCCCATCCCACATTCAAGTATCCAAAGATTTCCTCCTAAAGACTTGCAGACAATCCAAATGTGTAACTAAAATCACTGAAGGATTTTATGTTACATTTTTGTTACATCTACCTCTCCCTCAAAAATAGTAAGTACCGATTATAAACAGACAGATTGACCAATAAATGATGAGCTTTCTGAGAAAAATACACCTGCTGCTTCATTTCATGCTTAAAAAACAACAACAAAAAAGAAAAAGAAACAAATTTCAAAGATTGTGATTAGGCAAACTAAGAAAAATAAACACAAAAAAACCTTTCACCTCACATAAACTGTTTTAACAACTTAGCTAGATTTTAATTACACAAAATAAAAATGCAAACTTCATATTTATTGGTCAGTATAATTGTGTTAAATTCTTTTATAGAACTGCCATGACTTGGTTATGAATATTTGTTGATTCATCATGTTTCATCCCCCTTGTGATGTCAAAATAGAAACAGATAGTTGGGGTGGGCACCATCTTGCAACACCATCCTCAGACTAATGGAGTAAAATTATTATCTCTACTTAGGTTATTTCAAGGTTTTAGCAAGAGTTCTCCAGAGAAACAGAATCTACAGGATATACAGATAAAAAGAAGTTTAGTAGGGGAATGGGCTAATGTGATCATGGAGGCTGAGAAGTCCCATGACAGGCTGCTTGCAAGCTGGAGAATGAGGAAAGCTGGTAGTTGGCTCAGGCCAAGTCCCAAATCCTCAGAACCAAGGAAGCTGATGGTATAATTCTCAGTCTGAAGCCAAAGTCCCAAGACCCCCAGGGATTGCTGATGGTAAGTTCCAAGTCCAAAGGCCAGAATGTCTGGAGTTCTGATGTCCAAGGGCAGAGGAAGGACTTCTCATCTCTGGGAGAGGAAAAAAAAAAATTCTCCCTCCTCTGCCTTTTTGTTTTGTCTGGGCTGTTGTCCCCCGACTTGAGGGCATATCTTCTCCCTTAATCCACCCACTCACATGCCAGTCTCTGGAAGTATTCTCACAGACATCTAGGGCAGCCCAATCTTCAATCAAAATCAAAGCCACCTGGGTTTCCCTTTCAGCAGAGGGGCAAGCTCAGTGCCTACTGAAGCATTGAGCATGAATAGTGCTTTACCAGCTATCCCTTTATCCAGTCAAGTTGACATCCCCAAACGAACCACCACAAGGAAGCTAGAATGTGCCAAAATGGAAATAGAGTTTGAAAGATGGGGTTTCCAAAGGTGAAGGGGGTCATGGGAAAGAAACATTTTCAATTCTACCCATTTTCCAGGGCCTAATAATAGTTCTACTTCTCATAAGTTTAGCACTGCTCACCAACCAATCATGAATTCCTTCTGCTCTGACATAGTATAAAAGATTCAAAAAGAGATTAATGAACAGTATTAAGATGTGTACTGCATTTATCTCATATGAGAAATGGAAATGCTATATTTTACTTCTTTACTATAAAAATCACAGACTTTCCCTGAGGTAAAGATACTCTAATTCTATATCATTTTGGCTAAAATTTCTAGAAACAACCATAAGTTTATTAATGACATCACTAAATCTGATCATGTTATTAAAATTTTTCAGGTTGGGCAATTTGAAGTCACAGTCATTATTAGTGTTCCTAATTGTGAAATTAATATATGTTAATTATAACAAAAACTTTTTTTTTTTGAGACGGAGTCTCACTGTGTCGCCCAGGTTGGAGTGCAGTGGCACCATCTCGGCTCACTGCAATTTTCGCCTCTGGGGTTCACGCCATTCTCCTGCCTCAGCCTCCCCAGTAGCTGGGACTACAGGTGCCCACCCCAACACCTGTCTAATATGTTATATTTTTAGTAGAGACGGGGTTTCACCGTGTTAGCCAGGATGGTCTTGATCTCCTGACCTCATGATCCGTCCGCCTCAGCTTCCCAAAGTGCTGGGATTGCAGACGTGAGGCACCATGCCTGGCAAAGAAAAACTTTTAAAAATAGAGATCATATAGAAAGAAATACAACTATAGACAAACAATCACCCAAAAATATTCTAAATTCCCAGACTCAAATCAAGATTGCCACTGCAAATATTGTCAGCTCATTTTTTAAACCCCTTCTAAGCTTTCAATTCCATTGAGATGAACTCATAGACTAGCCATCATATTTCATCACTTCTGGTATTTTCTGCTTTTTACCTATGTGAAGCTTATAAGCAATACTGTATTGTACTGTATACATACATATACTGTATGTATATACCCTCACGGTATACTTGGATTAATTTACATTTTTAGAAAAAATTTCATGTCTCCATTTTTATTTAAATCTTTCAAAGAGATTGATGGTAATTAGACTGCATGTGTGTGTGTGTGTGTGTGTGTGTGTGTGTGTGTGTATGATTTAAGTCACAGTTAATAAAGCTAATGCAGCTCTTATGAGCAGAGCCCTATGGAGTAAAGTATCTTCTAGATTGTTTTATGGACTATCTGTTTATCTACTTCTAAAGAGGGCTACTGATGGGTAGGGGACACAAAATGGCCCATCAGCCTATATCAGTAATCAAGTCCTTCTGCCCCTGAGTGCTTTCTGCACAATAATAGAACTTGACCTCATGAGACAAGCATCCAGGAGTTTTCATTTGTTACAACCGCCTAACAGATAATTGGCATGCTTTGTGTTTTATGAAATTAACTGTATACCAGATAGCAGCCAGCTCACTCTGGTACAAATGGAAGTTTATACACTATAACTAAGAAAATAGACAGTCATTTAGCTTATTAACATGAAATATATATCATTCTCCAAAAATATCACCATAATAATAGTTAATGTATGGTGTTTAATAGCTTGATGATATATCAATACAAATGAGCTACACTATATTGGCTTCGCAGGATTATTTTTACTGCACTCCAGTTCATACCATTAATCAACTCAAAGAAATAATATTTTTAGAAGTTTTATCAAATGTATTATTGCTTAATTATGATGCTTCAAATGAAGGATGTTGTCTCTAATATCAAAGTGTCCTTTAATATCATGTATTGCCCATAAGATTTCATAGGAGAACTCTTATTCAAGTCTCAGTTCCAGAAACTCCTATCTTCTGAGTAACAGTAGGTTTATATTTATCTTACTAACATGATGAATCTTCTACTGGATCATGATCCTCACTTTTATCTGACTTAAGTGAATTAGAGCTGAAAGTGGCATATTTCTAGTAACCAGTAGGGCCTCTGATGTGCATTTCTGCCTGTGTTCTATGAATCCCTGCTTTTGTTATCTTCCTATTCTTATTTTTTCTTTACTTAATTTCTCAGCTATTTGCTTTAGCCATTTTCCTTACACATATTGTAAGCTGCTTCAAGTCCTTTTTGAAACAAATAAATATAAATTAGTAATGTTTATTTCATCAGGCTTCCTGTTTATGAAGGATAATTTGCTCCTATATTTATCTAAATATTTTAACAATTTGTGTATATTTTAATACTCATTGAGTTTGTACAAGAATAAAATCACCCTTGAAACTATGTTAATAGCATTTTCTTATCTTCAATTTTTATTGAATTAGGCAACAAAAAAACCTTGAAAATCCTCTTATTTTTCTTTTAGCTCAAAGATTCGTGAGGATTTTTCAAGCAAAGGTAAGTAATAAGATAAATAAAAAGATTTCTAAAGGGGATACAAATTAATAAACCACAAGAAACTTCACTAATCCAGTATAGAAAATTAGTTCTTAAGAAACCTCTTGGTAATCCACTTTTCAAAGTTCTCCAGTTTGTTCAATAACAATATAAATTTGTATTGGTCCCAGAGGAAGTCACCTCTATGTAGGTAGTATGGTTTCAGTGTTTAGCTTATAATTAAGCACTTGAAATACTTGAGAATATGATTATCGGGGCATCAACCCATTGCATAATAATGTTTTTCTTCTTCCCTCAGATAAATACTATAAGTGTGTCAGCATGAGCCACCGATTTACAAGATGCATTATGCATAGTGAATTGGTCAGTATTATCTCCACTCTCTTCTACTTAGGAGACAAAATTGAGATTACACAAATTAAGCCACTGTGTCATTCTTTGATTTCCTTACTTGGTTCCGTATGCTTAAGAATGGAATTATTTCTGCAAAAGTAAAATCAAGGACACATTTTACTCTATAGACACTATAGACATACATAAATATATAAAGGTAATATTCCATTTATTTAGGAAAAGATGCCATTTAAAGTGAAACTAGGGTGGGTACAGTGGCTCATGCCTATAATCCCAGTGAGCTGGGGGACAGAGGCAGGAAAATCGCTTGAGGTCGGGAGTTTGAGGCCAGCCTGGGCAATAGAGCAAGACCCTATATCTACCAAAATAAAAAACATAAAAATTAGCCAGGCATGGTGACATATGCCTGTAATCCTAGCTACTCGGGATGTTGACACAGGTGGATCGCTTGAGCCCAGAAGTTCAAGGTTACAGTGAGCTATGATCATGACACTGCACTCCAGCCTGGGCAACAGAGTGAGTTCCTGTCTCTAAAAACAATAAAAAATAATAAAGCGAAACTAATGTGAGCAATATGGCAGAGCATATAGCATTTTAAAGAGACAGGCAGTTTTAGAAGTGGTTTAATTCAGGCCCCTGATTTTTAGATGATACTGTTGGCCAGAAAGCTGAGTGATTTTCCCCAACGTTATGAAGCAGGTTAAAACTCAGGCCCTCTGATGGCCCAAATCTGCACATAAGTATCAATACCTCTTTGAGAAAAAATGCTTTTGTCACCTTCCATAATATCTTTTGATCACAGGGAATATTTGTTATATAATTACCTCTATATTAGGTTGGTTCAAAAATAATTGTGTCTTTTGCAATTAAAATGCCAAAACAGCAATTACTTTTGTATGGACCTCTTATGTTCTTTTAAAAAATTATTCTAAATACAACTTTTTGGGACAGTAGTTTGTATTTGAATCATTTTGCCATGTCTAATTAGTGGCAATAATGAACTTTCTATTCACATAAGAACATTCAACAAACAAATTTCACAGGGCACAGAGAAGGGTAGGAATGAATTGTAGAAAAAAAACACTAAAAATAAAATCATGAATTTGTAGGAAATTTTCTTCTCAGTTGTGCGTACCTTCATATTTATTTTAATCATCTTCTATACAAAACTTGTCTAGATACCAACATCAACTAGATAAAATGTAGATATTAACATTAACTATTCAGGAAGTAATTTGGTAGCAAATGGCAGAAAAAAAACAAGCAAAATTAATTGATTAAAACTGTACATTTTTTGACTCATATAACTTGAAAGTTGAGGAGTAATTTTAGGACTGGCCAGCTACAGAAAATAAAACAATGTCAAAAAAACTTTCTTGTTTGTGCCATTACGTTTTCTACATTGCTATGGCTTGGTTAAATTCTTAGCTCCCTCTACAAGGTAGAAAGACAGCTGCCTACACCATACAGCTTATAAATCATCCTAAGAGCAATTCCAGTGGGTCAGGTAGAAGGATATTGTCTTCAGCAGTTCCAAGAAAAATCCTAGAATCTAACCCTCAAAACTCTGATTGGATCATCTACTCACCCCCTAAATTAATCCTTGGAATTTGTTTGCTTAAGCCTGGTCACAAGGCCACTCACAGAGCAGGGTTCAACTCCATCTCATTCAAAACACATAGCATGTAAATGGAAAAAGCAAGAATGCTTTTGCCAGAAGTAAACATGAAAGTTGAGCAGGCCAAAAATGATAGATGTCTTCTGCAGTGTATTTGTTAGGCAGGGAAGAAAGTTTGGAGCTTCTTTCCCTTCCTTATCTCCCTGTTTTGCCCCCATAAGAAGTTGCTATGGATTATTTTCTACTACACTGACTGGAGCACACACAAATAATAGGTAGAGTCACAGTGCGGCACCAGATTTCACATGGACACAGTCATCAGCCTAACTCCCTCTGTCCGTGGGACAGAAATGCTAAGTAGTAGATCTGTTTCCAAAGTAGAATACTTGGCTTATCATGTTTTCGCTCCATTTCTTTCTATTCCATTTCTCTGTTACCATCATTGTGGTAAAACCCAAGTAAAGATTTGATGTTATAGAAGGGGAATTTGAAAACAAGATAGAGAGCAGTCTTTATTTAGAGTTAGGACTGGAACTTTTTAGGCCTACCTAGTTTAAGAAAGTGCTCCCTGTGATCCAGGCCCAACATGGATCACTATTATCAGCTGTCCACGCTCTCCTTATAATAGAATTATTCATTCATGCCCTTTTCCAAGCGGCTTTGCAATGCTTTTCTGTTGAAGTGAACTCCTGTGTCTCTCCAAATATGGGTTTAGCTATATGATTTGTTTTGGCCAAACATATGTGAGTGAATATAATCTGTGGTGCATCAAATCAGAGGCTTTAAATTAGCTCAAAGGGTTTGCCTTGTGCTTTTGTGCTTCTGCCATCTATCATCAGAAGATTTTGCCTGGGTCCTAGAATGAGAGACATGTGGAGCAGATATGAATCTGAGTTGCAGACTAAAGAAAGCCACCCAAGCCAACTGCCAGACCTGTGAGTGAGACAATGGCTCTTGTTTTAAATCACTGGCATTGTTGGGTTGTTTGTTAAGCAGACTTACCATGCAAAACTGACTAAAACTACATCTTATATAAGTTGTCTGCAATGCAACAACTTGGCCAATTTGGGCCAAAGACAAAACTAAGAAAAACATTATCTTAAGATATTAGAGACATAACTCACATGCTCTCTTTTCAGAGCACTCTTGGGGTATTGCATTTGTTTTAAGACTAATAACCAAAGTAGAATCAAATTACCTCAATGTCATTACTTGCTTCTCTCTAACAGTTTGAAGTTGATATATTAGTCATTGCATTATTTTTAACATGCCCTCTCTTCTGTCTTCTTTTCTCATATTATACAGCTGGCCTCAGACTTCTCATACCAAATGTTCTTTCCTTCAAACCCACACACCTCACCCTAATCTAAATCTTTCAATCCTTGTGCTACACTCTGTTTCCTTTCTAATTCAATTGACAAAGCAGCAAAGAACATTTCTGGCAAACCAGGATTTCCCTGAAAGACTTGAAAGGAGAGATTAGGGCAAACCAGAATTCTCTTTCCCTGGTAGGCAGAGAAAACAGCCACACTTGTCCACAGGCTTTCCCTACAAACTGCATGGGGAGAAGTAATTAGTCATGGCCAGTATGGGGGCATTTCCACTCCCCTCATCCCGTTCATGTCAATCAACAAATGTCATCTTAATAAAAAAAATTACAAGTCATTCTCTTTTCTATGTGCCTGTATTTTATTGAATTTTTAATTGTAAAAAGAAACGTTGTTTTAATGTAAAAAATTAATGCAGTTATTTCAAAAAGTTAACTAATAATTCCTTTTCTCCGACATCTCTGAAGTAATCAGTGTCAAATGTTAATTGTACAATTTTTGAAATATTTATTTATGTTTATACTAACATATCATGATTTTCTACTTTTTTCTATAAAATGATCTTTTTTATCTAAGATGTGTTTTTTTTTTCTATATATATATGTTAACATATGACGGACATCTCTTCAAGTAAATACATGTTGAAATCTAACTCATTTTTAATCAAAAATAGCTACATAAGTCTTTAGTCCATTTTAATTTGATGTCTGTATATGGTGAGAAATAAAGGTCTAGTTTCATTTTTCTATATATGTTTCATTCTTCTATATATATTTATCTGGGTTATCTATTCTGTTTCCTTGGTTACGTGTCTATTTTTATGTCAGTACCACGCTTCTTTGGTTAGTATAGCCTTGTAGTATAGTTTGAAGTCTGATAGTGTGGTGTCACCAGTTTTCTTTTGGCTCAGGATTGCTTTGGCTACTTAGGTTTTTTGCCGTTCCATACACACTTTAGAATTGCTTTTCTATTTGTGTGAATAATGTCATTAGTATTTTGAAATGAATTGCATTGAATCTGCAGATAACTTTGGATAGTATGGACATTTTAACCATCTTATTTTTTTCAGTCCATGAGCATGACATATATTTTCATTTTGTGTGTGTGTGTGTCCTCTTCAATTTTTTTAATCAGGGTTTTATAGTTTTTATTATAGAGATCTTTCACTTGATTAAATTTATTCCTAGATGTTTTTAACAGTTATTAATAGTTTTTAATAGTTATTGTAAATAGGATTAGTTTCTCAATTTCTTTTTCAAATGGTTCAGTGTTAGAATATAGAAATGCTACTAATTTTTATATGTTGATTTTGTATCCTGAAACTTTACTGAATTCGTTTACTATTTCTAACAGTTTTTTGGTGGAGTCTTTAGGTTTTTCTAAATATAGGATCATGTTGTCTGTGAACAAGGTTAATTGGACTTCTTCCTTTCCAATTTGGATGCCCTTTCTTTCTCTTGCCTAATCGCTCTGGCCAGGACTTCTGGTGTTATGTTGAATAAAACTGGCAAAAGGAGACATCTTTGTCTTGTTCCAGGTCTTAGAGGTAAGGCTTTTAGTGGATATCTGAAATTTATTTATCTTAAGAGTAATTGCAAATATCACTGAGAGAGCTAACATACTAAGTCTCATTATACTTTTACATATTTTTTAATACTTTTGTAAAATTTTGCTTGAGAGTAAGTTTTATGTAGAAACAGCCGATGAATTAAATAATGATATTCAAAAAAAACATTAACTAACTAGAGTAAAAATTACATAGAGCAAGATTAAGTAAATCAAAGAAAACTTCATCTAAATTATAACTTTATGGAAGGAAAGATCCAAACAGATGACTTTGTATTGAAGGTATTTTGGAAAGCAAATACAGTTCAACTCTTATGTCAGCCAAGGGCCTGAGGTAATTGAAATATTCGAATTGAGTTTTATCCTTCAGCCTGATATTAGATGGCAGAATTTCTAAAGCAAAATAAAGTATACTTTAATATTTTTAGATGTACTCACATTTCACGGTTGAGAGAACAGAATTTTGTGGTGTTTTCCCAAATGCAGGACTTGGGATAACCACTTAACTTTCCATCAAAATAGTAAAGTGTACCAAAAAGCAGAAGCCCTGTGTTCCCGTTAGTCCTCAGGTAAATTACAAAACAACCATTCTCTATCTGGTTGTTATAAAACAAATCCCAGTAATGGATGTAAAATTGTTCTTTGCTTTACAAAATACTTGACAAATATAAGAGGTTATCATTAACCATAGTAAGAACATTTCCAGTTTTCTTAACAAACAAAAACAGTTTAAATGTGAAGTGTCCCTGATTCTATGTTAAAGAATGGCTTGCAAAGCTAAGTTATGAGTTTCTCTTGAACAAAAATATTAATTTTCTGAATTTTTATATCATCTATGACTGGTTTCCTTGGGGCCTAGAAGTGCCATTGCAGAAATACCGGGATGGAACTGACTGGATAACATATTTCATCCATATTGTATTTGTCTGTTCTCACATTGCTAATAAAGATATACTAGAGACTGGGTAATTTATAAAGGAAAAAGGTTTAATTGACTCACAGTTCAGCATGTCTGGGGAGGCCTCAAGAAACTTACAATCATGACAGAAGGCACCTCCTCACAGGGTGGCAGGAGAGAAAATGAGAGCTGGGTGAAAGGGAAAGCCCTTTGTAAATCCATCAGATCTTGTGAGAGCTCACTCACTATCATGAGAACAGTATGAAGGAAACCGCCCCCGGATTCAATTATCTCCACCTGGTCCAGTCCCTGATACATGGGTATTATTACAATTCGAGATGAGATTGTAGGTGGGGACACAGCCAAACCATATCACACATTCAACCAGAAGCTTTTATAATTGAACACTTGTATCTCTAAAAGTAAGTTTGTTTTTTCAGAGACATTTTCTTAATCTTCAAAAATAGTCCCTTTAAAGCCCAGGGCACTGTTGTGGCAATTGACACTGTAAAATTAATCTGCTTAAAGTGTTAAGTTTAGCCTACAGTTGCCTCCTTACATACTTTAATTTGAGTCTAAAGGTTTCTCCATACATAGTGAACTATAACCTAACTGGATGTGTAATTACAGTGGCCAAGTTTGGAACAATCACAAGCATACAACTGTTCAAACCATATTCAAATAAGGCAAACACCAAACTGTAAGCCAATCCAACTGTTTCTGTACTTCATTTCCTTTTTTTTTTTTTTTTTTTTTTGGTATGTCACATTCCTTTTTCTCTGCACAAATGTTATCCAGTCATATGGCTGCGTCAGAATTGCTCTGACCCTATCTATTCCGGTTCTAGGGACTGCCTAACTTGATAATCATTCTTTGCTTATTTAAACACTGTTAAATTTAATTTATCTAAAGTTTTTCTTTTAATAGGGGAAAGTCTAACATTCGACCTGCCCTAGGATTTTAAATAACCTGATTTGGAGTTAACTCCACAAAGGTAATAAATAAAACAAAATTTATGATCAAATAATTTAAAAGATACTTTCTAATGCCTCACATAAGATTATTAAATACCAGACAAAATTAAGAAAAATATAGCCCTATAACTACACAAGATATTCATTAAAGAGGGATGTATTTAATATTAAAACAACATCTGTAAAATCAAGGTGCATTGATCTTTGAACTTCCAAAGACCAGTTAGGAAGTCATCATTAAACAGAATTAGGCACATATAAAAATACTTTTAAACAATAATAGCATAACGGTATTAAGATTGAGTTGGATTAAATAGGATTTAAGCACAGCTTAATTCTTTTTTATCACCATCCTTTAAACTAGCTCCATCTAACTATTTTTTTCTTGTAGTAAGAAGTCCAATACAACCGAATACCAAGGTTTTAGTTTTTCATATACTTCTAAGCTTTCTTGCACTCTATGCCTTAAGATCCATAATCTTTAGTACAAGAGAGGCCATGATTGGGTTCGTCAGTTTCCCCACGTGGGTCTTCTATCTCTTCTCCTTGACTCATTTTGTTTACACTTGGGTTACAGTGAAGGGAAGAAGGACAACAGGAAAGTTACTTAATGTTTTTATTTCCTTTATTTTGTCTTGTGTAGAATAAAAGAAATCAAATATGATCTCTATGTTTGTTCACCTGAATAATTATAATTCTACCCTCTTTTATTCAAACAAACAAACAAAACACCCGGAAAAGGAGCTGAAAAACCAAATGCAAACGTTACTTCTACCTATTGTTTCTAGGGCTCTTGTGGAGTTAGTGGCCCTCAGACCACTGAATACCAAATATGCACCATGTTTTCTGGCTTTAGGTCCAGTCTCTAGTGTAGCACATTTATTTTCATGAAGATTTATAGACTAGGACTTCACAGGTAAGCTGAGGTAATTAGGAAAAAAGTAATGAATATTTGAAAGTTGATCATATGAATTGGGTCATTCTTGTCACATGCAACCAACAGTCAAGAAGCCAGCAGGGGGCGGGTGGAGGAGCACTCAGGGCACTTAACATTCCTCCACAAATATAATTTTCTGCAAGCTTGGAAGCTGAAACTGCCTAAGACCGGTTTTATCTAATGACCACTGAAACAATCTGCTGCAACTCTCAGACTAGTTTTGCCCAGGGTTGTGGCTGTCATTTACCAATCAAAGCTTGCCAACTTCTCAAAACCTTACTAGTGCCAATGAAATTTATCAAAGAGCAATATATAACATTTCTCCTTTTCATAAAACCTGTAACCTTCTCTATCTTCTTCAGAGAGAACAGTTTCAGTTAAAGCCAGAGACTGTCTCCCGAGTTTGTAAGCTGATATTTCCAGTAAAACTCTCTTTTCTACTCTCTATCTATACTGGTAGTCTCTTGGATAGGAAACAGATAGAAATTTTTTTTGGTCCAATGCTTATCACCAAATAATGCTTACTATATATCAGCCACTATGCTAGTTCACTATTGTGTGAACAGAAAGATCCCTGACCTCACAAAACTGTCTGTTGAGTGTTCACAGACAATAAAAACTAAATGTAAATAGTTACATAGATTGCATAGTATGTTCAAAGTTGAGAGAAGGAATGAAGAAAAGTGTGAATTAGGCCAAAGGAGATATGAAATATGCAGGCAGTGGGGGAGCAGTTGGTTAATAGGTTGCAATTTTAAATAGGGTGGTCAAGGTAGGAGTCACTGAGAAAGTAACACCTGGGTGAAGACTTGAAGCAAGTGAGGGTGTTAGCCAGAGGGAAGAGGAAACAGTAAATGCGAAGTACCTAATGTCTGAGCCCAAGGTAAGCCATCATATCCCCTGTTACCTGCACGTATACATCCAGATGTCCAGATGGCCCGAAGCAAGTGAAGAATCACAAAAGAAGTGAAAATGGCGGGTTTCTGCCTTAACTGATGACATTCCACCACAAAACAAGTGAAAATGGCCGGTCCCTGCCTTAACTGATGACATTACCTTGTGAAATTCCTTCTCCGGGCTTATCCTGGCTCAAAAGCTCCCCCACTGAGCACCTTGTGACCCCCACCCCTGCCAGCCAGAGAACAACCCCCTTTGACTGTCATTTTCCACTACCCAAATCTTATAAAACGGCCCCACCCCTTTCTCCCTTCACTGACCCTCTTTTCGGACTCAGCCCGCCTGCACCCAGGTGAAATAAACAGCCTTGTTGCTTACATAAGAGACACCTGTTTGGTGGTCTCTTCACAAGCACGCAAGTGAAACCTAGGAGAGGAGTTAATTTAAGAAAGAACAAGAAGGCCTAAGTGCTTGATACTCAGTAATTGAGTTGAGAGGGCTAAGGAGGGTGTGAGATGGCACATAGGCAGGGTTTCCTCAGCCATTGAACGACTGTTTAACTCTTGCAGAATAGGGGAGCATTCAAAGTCCAAATAAGATAAATTGCATAATCTAGTTTACAATGTTAAAAGGCTTACTCTGGCTACTGTGTTGAGAAAATAGTTGGGGGTGGGGAGGGATAACGTATCAGTGTAGACTAAATTATACTGTGGTAGCACACAACACACATTTCAGAGATTTAAAAGCAAAGTATAAAAAATTGTTTCCTTACCTCCATTACATAAGCTTATCTGTGGCTCTGCTTCTTGTTGACTTCCCTCCAGGACCCTGCCTGCTGGAACAGTTGCTATCTGGAACCTTGCCAGTCTCATAGCAAAGGGAAAAAAGACAGAGTGAACCAGGTGCTGGCTCTTAAACCTTCTGCTCAAAAGTGCCCTGAGTTACTTCTAATCACATTTCATTGACCAGAGGAAATCATGGGGTCAAGTGCGACATCAAAAGACAAGAGCACAATTCTCCCACAGGGAGGAGGGAAACCCTAACAAAGACATACAAACATTTTGAATAATAATACAAAATAATAATAATCTTTCCTCTCCAAAGGGAGAGAAAGAAGCGGAGATTATTTAGGAGGTTATTGTAATGGTCTGGGTGAGAGACGGTAATGACTCATTCCACATCAATCACATCTCAAACAGTAGGGTCTTGAGATTTCCAAGGGTGTTAAACAGAAAAGAGCAGAGGAGGTGGCAAAGAAGAATAGAGGCTCAAACAAGAATAAAAGAAAAGAGGCTTTAAAAAGGCCAAAAATAGGAAAAAAGATTAAAGAAAGGGATATGAATACTTACAGCCGAAATTCTCCAGAAAAGAAAAAAGGATTCCAAATAAACTTGTATTCTAAAGAGAAGACTTTGATAACCTATTTATTGCTTTTTATAGATTTGTCTGACTGTGTAATTTAGAAGAAACAGTTTTGTTCAAAGCATGCCAATTTTGCCTCTTTAATTTGCGCTGTAATGTTAATTTGACAGCAGGAACTCTCTATTAATTTTTTTATTGTTCTTGATTCCACTAGATGTTGTTGAGTAAGTGTGGAAAAGTGATTAAATTCAATTTATAATTCCTATTGCAATTCCTCCTAATGCTTTCCTTTGTAGACTCTTCTGGGCAGTAATGAATCCCAAAGCCTAATCTTACTAGGTTCCTTCTTTTATCTACCACAATTGGTTCATTCATGTATGTTTATTCCTTATGTGTGCCAGGAAAGATACTAGATGCTAGGGATACTAGCATAAAAATTACTACTTGTGTGTGCAAGATTTTATAGTCCAGGGATAAAGATGAATGGATTTATTGAGGTAAACACTATTTTGGAGGAAAGTATGTGCAAAGATAACACAGAAAGAATAGTCAAATGCCAAGCTTCATAAAGAAGAGATGCTTTAGATGAATCTGGATAAAGAACAGGAAGTTTATTTATTTATTTTTAAAAAGGGGGGGTGACAGTTGTCATGCGCGTCCATGTGAAGAGACCACCAAACAGACTTTGTGTGAGCAATGAAGCTTTTTAATCACCTGGGTGCAGGCGGGCTGAGTCTGAAAAGAGAGTCAGCGAAGGGAGATAGAGGTGGAGCCGTTTTATAGGATTTGGGTAGGTAAAGGAAAATTACAGTCAAAGGGGGTTGTTCTCTGGCGGGCGGGGCGGGGGGGGGGTCACAAGGTGCTCAGTGGGGGAGCTTTTGAGCCAGGAAAAGGAATTTCACAAAGTAATGTCATCAGTTAAGGCAAGGACCGACCATTTTCATTTATTTTGTGGTGGAATGTCATCAATTAAGGCAGGGGCAGGGCATTTTCACTTCTTTTGTGATTCTTCAGTTACTTCAGGCCATCCGGACCTATCCATGAAAGTCACAGGGGGTGCGATGGCTTGGCTTGGGCTCAGAGGCCTGACATTCCTGCCTTATATTAATAAGAAAAATAAAACAAAATAGTGTTGAAGTGTTGGGGTGGCAGAAATTTTTGGGGGGTGGTATGGAGAGATAATGGGCGATGTTTCTCAGGGCTGCTTCAAGCAGGATTAGGGGCAGTGTGGGAACCTAGAGTAGGAGAGATTAAGCTGAAGGAAGATTTTGTGGTGAGAGGCGATATTGTGGGGTCGTTAGAAGGAGCATTTGTCTATAGAATGATTGGTGATGGCCTGGATGCGGTTTTGTATGAATTGAAAAACTAAACGGAAGACACAAGGTCTGAATAAAAGAAGGAGAAAAAACAGGTATTAAAGGATTAAGAATTGGGAGGATCTAGGACACCTAATTAGAGAGAGCCTAAGGGGTTCAGCGTAATTACTTGCTTGGTTGGTGAATTTTTAGGCTCTAAGTTTTGTTATGTTGTCATACACCAGGCCAGATTGATTTAGGTAAAAACAACACTCTTCATTTAAGAATATACAGAGGCCTCCTTTTTTAGCAGTGAGTAAGTCAAGGCCTTGGTTTTGGAAGACAACTGCAGCTAAAGAGTCAACTTGGGCCAGGAGGACTGATAAAGTTTGTGATATGTCTGTGATGCTAGCAGATAAGTCATTAGAGAGGCTATAGAAGGTCGGAAGGTCATGACAGAGGTTGAAATGCCTGCTATTCCAGTACCGAGAGCAATAGTGGAGGCAGAAAGTCCTAAACCAACCAGCAAGGGAATTAGTGTAATAACTCTTTTTTTGTCATGTCAGTGTCATGAGGGGAACAGGGAGCTCTTCAGTCCCATTTGCACATTGAATTTTGGGAGTAAGGAAAACTAGTGTGCATGTGCCTGTCCAATTAGCAGGTAGACACATGTAGGTAGAGGATCTACAGAGGAAGACCTTGCGCAAGGCAAAACTGGAGATGCAAAGTAAAAAGGTGAGAGGGAGTGCTGAAAGGCGTGTCTTGTACCCCGACTCCTAGGGATCCAGCTAGGGCGGCAGCCGTCAGAGGTTGTAATGGGGACTGATGCAGTAACTGCATAGAGGGGGAGGTTCGATTTTCATGGTGTATGAGAAAATGTTGAGTATCTACGAGCAACCTTTCACTGTTATTTTCAGGGCTGGGTATAAGTAAACAAGAAGAGGGCCTGGGAGGAGAGTCTGACGAGCAAGGGGAAGGTAGCCAAGGATGGAGTGAAATACAGGGTAAGTGTCTTCTTAAGCAATAATTACTGCTAACGTTTTTAAGTTTGCCTGTATTGATAGAGGGTTTGTCTGTTATATGGAACTGGAAAGCTCCAATTGTTTCAGTGATGTGTGTAGTTGAGCTTTGGAGATGAAGAGTAAAAGAACATTGAGAAGGTGAAAGATTACCTAGGGGAATTCCAGTGGGTCTTTGCCAAGAGATACATAAAGGAGTGGCCATAGGAATAGTAGTTTGTGTTGTGAGAGGTCTAAATATGGGGGGAGTAGAGTTGGTATAAGGAGAAAGGTTTTTTAAGTAAGTGCGGAGGAGGGCGGCAACTTGCTGATGTGAAATGTCTGGGGAGGTCCTGCTGGACCTGTCTAGAAAGTAAATGAGTTCTTCAGGAGGGTAAAGGTGAGGACTGTTAAGGAAGTTCGTAGGTGTAAGGAGAAAGGAGATGTTGCCTCGTCTGCATGTAAGGTGGGCACAGCTGTGTAGGTGCTTGAAGAAAGGGAAATGCAAAGCCAGCAGTTGTTCACTAAGGAAGGATTAGAAACAGCTAGGAGAGAATGGGTAAGGTTGATAGTGTGGTGGAGATAGCTGGGGAGAGGTAAAGGGTGGCATAAGGATGGGAATGAGAATAAGAGTGAGTATAAAAGTAAAGAATAGAACTTCATCAGGGCGGAAGTATTGGAGGGTGCCCTACCAGCAAAGATCATCTATCCACTCTAAGAGGAAGTTAAGAGTGGCGGTTTGGGGAGAGCACCAAGAGATATCAGCTGTGATGGCTTGAAGAAACAGTATAAACTGGCAGTGTAAACAAGAGTAGGGCATTTATAAGTAGTTGAGAACGGAGAATAGGAGTATGACTAGACAGAAGATAGTAGGGATGACAAGTTTTTTGGGGTGCAGTCCAAGTTGGTCTGGTGTCTGGAATGAGACTGGGACCTAATAAAAAGGAGTGTCCACACAGGAGCTCAAATGGGCTGGAACCTGTAGCATTCCAAGGACAGGCCTGAATTCTGAGAAGGGAAAGTGGTAAAAGTGTTGTTTTGTCCTTTTCAAGTTGGTGACTGAGCTTGGTGAGGTGTGTTTTTAAAAGATCATTAGTCCTTCTACTTTTCCTGAAGATTGAGGACAGTAAAGGATATAAAGGTTTCACTGAATACCAAGAGCCTGAAAAATCATTGCTTGGGTGATTTGACTAAGAAAGGCTGATCTGCTATTGGACTGTATAGAGGTGCAAAGGCCAAACCAAGGAATTATGTCTGATAGAAGGGAAGAAATGACCGCGGTGGACTTCTCAGACCCTGAGGAAAGGCCTCTACCTATCCAGTGAAAGTATCTACCCAGACCAAGAAGTATTTTAGTTTTCTGACTCGGGGCACGTGAGTAAAGTCAATTTGCTAGTCCTGGGTTGGGGCAAATCCCCAAGCTTGATGTGTATGGAAGGGAGGGGACCTGAGAAATTCCTGAGGAGTAGTAGAATAGCAGATGGAACACTTGAGAAGTGATTTCTTTGAGGGTAGATTTCTAGATGGAAAGGAAATGAGAGGTTCTAAGAGACAGGCTAGCGGCTTGTAACCTAGATGGAAGAGGTTATGAAATGACAACAGAATAGAATGGGCCTGTGAGGCTGGAAGGAGGTATTTTCCTTTGACTAAGAACCATTTGCCTTGTGTGGGAAGAGATTGATAGGTGGAAGTTTCAGTGGGGGAGCAGGTGGGAGTGAACAATGTGAAGGAGGAAAACTACCTTGAGGGATAGAAGTTGGAATGCTAGCTGCTTTTTTAGCTAACTTATCAGCATAAGCATTGTCCTGAGTGATGGGATCTGATGCCTTTTGATGGCTGCTTTTTTAGCTACCTTATCAGCATAAGCGTTGTCTTGAGAGATGGTGAGGGGAAGAAAATAGATTTTGGAAGTTATGAGAACTGTAGAGAGTGAGTTGAGCATAGTTTGTGATTTTTAGGGCCTCTAACAGTATTAAAGCAGTGGCAGCCACTGCACGCAGACATGAGGGCTAGGCTAAAACAGTAAGGTCAAGTTGTTTGGACAGAAAGGCTACAGGACATGGTCCCAGCTCTTGTGTAAGAATTCTGACCGCACTAACCATGCCTAGGAAGGAAAGGAGTTGTTGTTTTGTAGAAGGGATTGGGGTTTGGGAGATTAGCCGGACATGATCAGCAGGGAGAGCACCTGTGTTTTTATGAGAATATGCCGAGATAGGTAACAGATGAGGAAGAAATTTGGGTTTGACTGAAGTAATGGGGGGCCGTCTGTGAAGCCTTGCGGCAGTACAGCCCAGGTAATTTGCTGAGCCTGATGGGTGTCAGGGTCAGTCCAAGTGAAAGCGAAAAGAGACTGGGATGAAGGGTGCAAAGGAATAGTAAAGAAAGCATGTTTAAGATCCAGAACAGAATAATGGGTTGTGGAGGGAGGTATTGAGGATATGGGTTTGGCACCATGGGGTGGCTAGGCAAAACAATTTGGTTGATAAGGCACAGATCCTGAACTAACCTGTAAGGCCTGTCTGGGTCTAGGACAGGTAAAATGGGGGAATTGTAAGGAGAGTATATAGGCTTTACAAGGCCATGCTCTAACAGGTGAGTGATAACAGGCTTTAATCCTTTTAAAGCATGCTGTGGGATGGGATATTGGCTCTGAGTGGGGTAAGGGTGATTAAGTTTTAATGAGATGGTAAGGGGTGCATGACAGGTCTCCAAGGAGGGAGTAGAGGTATCCTATACTTGTGGGTTAAGGTGGGGAGATACAAGGGGAGGATGCGAAGGAGGCTTTGAACTGGGGGCAGCAATGAGGTGTGGCTGTAACCTAGGAATAGTCAGGGAAGCAGTTAATTTAGTTAAAATGTCTCGGCTTAATAAGGGAACTGGGCAGGTAGGGATAACTAAAAAGGAGTGCTTAAAAGAGTTTGTCTTAAGTTGGCAGCACAGTTGGGGAGTTTTAAGAGGTTTAGAAGCCTAGCCATCAATACCTACAACAGTTATGGAGGCAAGGGAAACAGGCCCTTGAAAAGAAGGTAATGTGGAGTGGGGCAGCCTCCATATTGATTAAGAAGGGGACAGACATACCCTCCACTGTAAGAGTTACCTAGAGCCTCTGTGATGGTCCTGTAGGCTTCCTAGGCGATCGGGCAGTGTCAGTCTTCAGCTGCTAAGCCGAGATGATCTGGGAAGGAGTCAGTCAGAGAACCTTGGGCCAGAGTTCCAGGGGCTCTGGAAGTGGCTGCCAGGTGAGTTAACAGTCTCATTTTCAGTAGGGTCCCGCACAGATGGGACACGGCTTAGGAGGAATCCTGGGCTATGGATATTGCTTGGCCTAGTGGCCAGATTTCTGGCACTTGTAGCAAGCTCCTGGGGGAGGCAGTCCTGGAGAAATCCCTGGCTGCTGCGGTTTAGGCATTTGGAAGTTCTTGTGCGCTGGAGATGTGACTGGGGTTTCTCTCACAGTGGAGGCAAGGAATTGTAACACAGAAATACATTGCTACTTGGCTGCCTCTACTTTATTACTATACACCTTGAAGGCAGGGTTAATTAAGTCCTGTTGTGGGGTTTGAGGGCCGGAATTTAATTTTTGGGGTTTTATTTAATGTCAGGTATGGATTGGATAATAAAATGTATATTGAGAAAAAGATGGCCTTTTGACCTTTTAGGGTCTAGGGTTGTGAAGCATCTCAGGGTTGCTTCCAAAGGACCCATGAACTGGGCTGGATTTTTCATATTTGATGAAAAAGAGCCTAAACACTAACCAATTTGGGAGAGGTCAGATAAAGAAAAAGGAGCATTAACCTTGACTATGCCTTTAGCTTTAGCCACCTTTGTAAGAGGAAATTGCTGGGCAGGTGGGGGAGGGCTAGTCACGGAACTGCCGGGAGAACCTGCTCCCCATGTTTAACGTGGGTTCTTTTCTATTTCCTAAGTGTCTTGACTGGTTTGAGAAATAAATGGAAACAGCACAAGAGAGAGAAATTTAAAGCTGGGTGTCCAGGGCAGACATCACATGTTGGCAGGGTCTGTGATGTTCCCTAAGCCGAAAAACCAGCAAGTTTTTATTAGCGATTTTCAAAAGGGGAGGGAGTGCACAAATAAGGTGTGGGTCACAGAGATCACATACTTCACAAGGTAATAAAATATCACAAAGCAAATGGAGGCAGGCGAGATCACAGGACTGAGATCACAGGACCACCAGATGGGGTGAAATTAAAATTGCTAACGAAGTTTCAGGCACTCATTGTCATTGATAACATCTTATCAGGAAACAGGGTTTGAGAGCAGACTACCTGTCTGACCAAAATTTATTAGGCGGGAATTTTCCTCCACCTAATAGGCCTGGGAGCGCTACAGGAGCCCGGGGCTTATTTCATCCCTTTGGCTTTGACTGTAAAAGGCAGCATGCCTTAAAGGGGCCGTCTATAAGCCTACCTTCAGGGCGCATTCTGTTTCTCAGGGATGTTCCTTGCTGAGAAAAAGAATTCAACAATATTTCTCCTATTTGCTTTTGAAGGAGGAGAAATATGACTCTGTTCCATCTGGCTCACCAGAGTCCAGTTCAAAGTTACCTCCCTTCTTCCCTGAACATCACTGTTATCCTGTTCTTTTTTCAGGATGCCCAGATTTCATATTGTTCAAACACACATGCTCTACAAACAATTTGTGCAGTTGGCACAATCATCACAGGGTCCTGAGGCAATATTCATCTTCCTCAATTTACGAAGAAGATGATGGGATTAAGAGATTAAAATAAAGAGAGGCATAGGAAATCACAAGGGTATTGATTGGGGAAGTGATAAATGTCCGTGAAATCTTCACAATTTATGTTCAGAGATTGCAGTAAATACAGGCATAAGAAATTACAAAAGTATTAATTTGGGGAACTAATAAATGTCCATGAAATCTTCACAATTTATGTTCTGCCATGGCTTTAGCCGGTGTCTCTGTTCGGGGTCCCAGACTTGCCACAACACGGAACGAAACTGTAAGCCAGACCTGGTGTGAGGAGGGGAGGTGATAAAAGGATTATAGGGTGGGGAAGCAGAGGCTGAGGAAAATTGGGACTTAGCTCAGCCTGGAGAGGAGGGGAGAGGTCAGATTAGAAAGACGTAGGGACACTTGGGGTTGGGACTGAGGGGACAGGTGGGAGGGAAAGAAGGAAGATTTGGGACAAGTTGCATTGGGAACAGAGACTAGGGAGGGACCGATGTGTAAAAGAATGCCTGGACATCAGGCATCTCAGACCATTTGCCCATTTTACGACAAGAATTATTTAGATCTTGTAGGATGGAAAAATCAAAAGTGCCATTTTCTGGCTATTTGGAACCATTGTCGACTTTGTATTGGGGTCAGGCGGCATTGTAGAAGAAAATAAGCATTTAGGTTTTAGGTCAGATGTGAGTTGAAGAGGTTTTAAGTTCTTGAGAACACAGTCTAAGGGAGAAGAAGGATGAATGGAGGGTGGAAGGTTGCCCACAGTGAAGGAGGCAAGCCCAGAGAAAAGAGAGAGTAGAGACGCAGAGAGAAGAAGTTGGGGGGTTCTTGCCCCCCAGAAAAGCGGAGAAGGGGTCAGAGGTTCTTGCCCCCACCCCAGAAAAGCAGAGAAGGGGTAGAGACAGGGAGAGAAGGGGTTCTCCCCCCACCACCCCCACCTCCTCCAGAAAAGCGGTACTTGCTGCTAAGGGTGAAGGACCAAGGCAGGCGTCCCTGCATGGTCAGACATCTCTGAAATGTGGGTGAATAATCAGGCAGGTGTCTCCACGTGATTAAACACCAAAGGAAGACTGTTTTCCCGAGTCCTTGACCAGTGCCTGCATTTGGGTCCACAGATAAAACACGTCTCCTTTGTCTCTACCAGAAAAGGAAAGGAACTGAAATTAAGAGAAGGGAAGGATTGAAGTGTGGTGCCAAGATGGAAGGAGAAAGAGGTTGAGGGATAGTGAGAGAGGTTGGAGAAGAGAATAAAAAGAGGCCGCTTACCCGATTTAAAATTGGTGACATGTTCTTTGGGCTGGTGGGTCTGAGGACCCGAGATTGTAGTTGGATCTTTCTCATGGAGCAAAGAGCAGGAGGACAGGGGATTGACCTCCCAAGGGAGGTCCCCTGATCCGAGTCACAGCACCAAAATGTCATGCGTGTCTGTGTGAAGAGACCACCAAACAGACTTTATGTGAGCAATAAAGCTTTTTAATGACCTGGGTACAGGCGGGCTGAGTCCGAAAAGAGAGTCAGCGAAGGGAGATGGGGGGGGGGTGTTTTATAGGATTTGGGTAGGCAAAGGAAAATTACAGTCAAAGGGGGTTATTCTCTGGAGGGCAGGGGTGGGGGGTCACAAGGTGCTCAATGCGGGAGCTTTTTAGCCAGGCTGAGCCAGGAAAAGGAATTTCACAAGGTAATGTCATCAGTTAAGGCAAGGTCCGGCCATTTTCACTTCTTTTGTGGTGGAATGTCATCAGTTAAGGCAGGGGCAGGGCATTTTCACTACTTTTGTGATTCTTCAGTTACTTCAGGCCATCTGGGTGTATACGTGCAAGTCACAGGGGATGTGATGGCTTGGCTTGGGCTCAGAGGCCTGAAAACAGTGAAAAAATTCCAAGCAGAAACAAAGTTTTCTTCCTATGAAAAGGCATGTGATAAAGTGAAAAAATATTTTAGTAACAGAAATAGATGAATGGGAAGTAATATGTGAAGAGGCACTGGAAGAAGATAAAACTGAGCAGATAATAAGAGACCAGATCATGGACTCCTTGTGTCATGCCAATGAGTTCCAACATAAAACAGTAACCAGGGAGCCACTGAAGGTATTCAGGCAGAAAAGTAACATGATTCAGTGTCTCTGGTAGCTGTTGGTTGCTTTAAGTAAATAATCATTACTTTTTCATGTATCACCACTGGTGAAACATAGAAAAGCATCTCAGCAGTGAACAGTAAGGAGTCATTGAAATCTGTAATGTCATTCAAATAACAAACCAGATCTAAAGGCCCATCAGCACTCTGGTACTCTGCCAATCTCAGAACTGTGAGTTTTCTCTATTGACTTCTACAGTCTCAGGCCACATGGCACACCTCTCAGATTCTCTCTCTTCATTTCACAATTCAACAATGATGGTTTTTAAAACTTTTGGTCTCCACATTCTTTTATAATTTTGAAAGTCAGTGGGTATTCCAATGAGCTTTTCTTTATGTGGGTTATATCTGTTAATATTTACTGCCTTAGAAATTAAAACTGACAAATTTAAAAATGCTTATAAATGCTTTTAAAATATCAATAATAGCGCCGTTAAATAGTCACATTATTTTTATTTAAAAAAGATATCTCCTAAAACAGAAAGAAACTAAGAAGAAGTGATAATGTTTTATATTTTTTTCAAATTTCTTTAATTTCTGGCTTAAAGGAGGACAAATGGAGTCTCATATCTTCTTCTGCATCCAGTAAGTTGCAATATATCATTTTGGTTGAAGCATATAATAAGAATCTCTCCTCATGCAGTTATATAGTTAGAAAAGAGAGTAGATTTCAGATTATTTTACTGATAATAATTTATTATCATTATTTTCTGATAATACGCCCAAACTCAACAAATGGTAGTTTCTTAAACAGGGACAGGAATCTCTTGAACCTGGGAGGCGGAGGTTGCAGGGAGCCAAGATCCTGTCCCTGTACTTCATCCTGGGCAACAGAGTAAAATGCCATCTCAAAAACAAACAAACAAAAAAAAAATTAAAAGCTTTATCAATAGAATGGACGAAGCAGAAGAAAGACACTCAGAGCTTGAAGATTGGTCTTTTGAACTAACACACTCAGAGAAAAATAAAGAAAAAAGAATTAAAAAAATAAAAAAGTCTTAAGAAGAAGAAAAAAAAGCTGGAGGCATCACAGTACTCATCTTCAAACTATACTAACAGGCTACAGTAACTAAAATGTCATGGACTAGTTCAAAAGCAGACACAGAGAACAATGAAATAGTATAGAGAACCCAGAAATAAAGCAGCATACCTGCAACCATCTGATCTTCAGCAAAGTTGACAAAAATAAGCAATGGGGAGAAGACTCCCTATTAAATAAATGGTTCTGGGTAATGGGCTATGCAGATACAGAAGAATGAAACTAGACCTCTACCCATCACTATGTACCAAAATTAACTCAAGATGGATTAAAGACATAAATGTAATGCCTCAAACTATAAAACTTATATAAGAAAACCAAGAAATATCCTTCTCTATGTCAGCATTGGCAAAGAATCTATGGCTAAGTCCTCAGAACAATTGAGCAAAAATAAGAATTGTTGGATGGGACCTGATTAAACTAAAGAGCACGGCAAAAAGGAAAAAAAAAAAAAAAAACAGAATAAGCAAACAACCTACATAACGGGAGAAAATATTTGCAAACAGTATCTGACAAAGGTCTATTGTCTAGAACCTGTAAGGAGCTTAAACAAATCGATAATCAAAAAAAAAAAAAAAAAAAATCATTAAAAAGTGAGCAAAAGACATGAAAAGACACTGCTCAAAAGAAGATATACAAATGGCCAACAAACTTGAAAAACATGCTCAATATCACTAATCATCAGAGAAATTCAAATCAAAACCACAATGAGATACCATGTCATGCCAGTCAGAATGGCTATTACTAAAATGTCAAAAAACAATAGATGTTGGCAAGGCTGTGGAAAAAAGGAAACATTTATCCACTTTTGGTAGAAATATAAATTTGTTCAGCCACTGTAGAAAACAATTTTGCAATTTCTCAAATAATTTAGAACCACCATTTGACCCAGCAATCTCACTACTGGGTATACACCCAAAGGAATATAAAATCATTCTACCAAAAAGGCGCATGCACCTATATTTATTACAGCACTCTTCACAGTAGCAAAAACATGGAATCAACTCAGGTACTTATCAACAAATGTTTGGACAAAGAAAATGTGATAAACATACACTGTGGAGTACTACACAGCCATAAAAAAGAATAAAATAATGTCCGTTGCAGCAATAGGGATGTGCCTGGAGGCATTTATTCTAAGCTAACTAAATTTGAAACAAAAAACCAAGTACCACATGTTCTCACTTATAAGTCTATTCAATTAATGAGGGTTTTATAGGGGTTAAAAGGATTAAAAAAGAGAAAAATTATTTCCCATATCCAATAAAACATAGACATTTTCATTCATATAATGGTTTTAAGACGTGGGAAAAATGATATCTCAATTTACATATGCTTAAAAGAGAAAAACTCAGTATCTGGTTAGGTAATCAATAATTAGACTCCAAGGATAAAAATAAAACCATATTAGTCTTCTATTGTTGCATAACAAATTACTACGGACTTAATGGCTGAAAACAATATACATTTATTATCTCAGTTTCTGTGAGTCAGGAGACCAGGCGTGGCTTAACTGGGTCACCTGCTAAAGGGTCACAGGCTGCAATTACAGTGCTCACCAGGGCTGAGATCTCATCAGAGCTTGACTGAGGAAGAATCTGTTTCAAAACCTCCTAAGATTATTGACAGAATTCCTTTCCTTGAAACTGTAGGATTCATTAAAAAAAAAAAAAAAAAACTTGCTTCTTCAAAGCAAGCAACAGAAAGAAACTCCAGCAATATAGGAAATATAATCTTATGTAATCACCTAAACATGATCAATACATACCATTGATTAGAATCACAGGGGAGATGATACACAAAGGCATGAATTCTAGGAGAGAGAGTTCATGGGGTCACTTTCAAGTGTGATAACCGAAAAAAAAACAAAATCATACGACAGAATTTGAAATTCTCTTGGCTATGATTTGCCATGCTAAATATTTTTATCTATATTTTTTCTAAAACCAAAGATAAATTGATATGGTGACTTAAAATACTTTATCCAAAAAAGCCCTAATGCAAATTTATAATTCATCAAACAAAGCAATCAATCAAACAAAATCAGCTATCTGACATTATGGAGAAAAGCATGGAATCAGGAGTCAAATTTGGATTTTAGCTCAGCCACTTATTAGATGTTTGTTCACAGATATTTTCATGAGCCTCTATGGGTTTCAGTTTCTTTGTCTATAATATGGAATGCACTTAGACTTACCTTACAAGTTTCTTATGTCAATTTGAGAAAATATTTGTAAACTACATTAAATAGGTTAGGTACAAAGAAGTTGTTCAACAAAACACAAAAGTAGTAAAATCAAGGTATTAAAATCCCACTGTGTATGTAGTACCCAGTGACATCAGGTTTTTTTTTTTTTTTTTTTTTTCTGAGATTAAGTACTATCCCCTCTTTGTATGGAAAATAAAATTTATAACGGGAAATGAGGCAGTAAACTGACTCAGCATGTACCAGAACAAGCAAGTAAAATGTGTGTATACCAAGATGTATGCTATACTCATTCAAGCACTCTATATACATTAAATGTGAAGTTGTTCCTTTGTGTCTCATCTTCCTCCAACAGATACCAAGTGTTTTTAGGTGTGGCTTTCTAAGAGTAGTATTGGCTGTGCCATTTAATATACAGATTCTCAGACAGCAATCTCAAGAGGTGGGTCAGAAATTCTGCATTTTACATAATGCTTCCTTATTTAGAGGAGTAAATTTTTATGTATAATAACAGTTTAAAAACTACTGGCTTACTGTTACATAATAGGAGTAACAATAGATAATTACCTGCAAGACCTGGAGAGTTAGGACATAAACATAAATATTTCAGTTCCTTTGTACTGGCTCACTTCTCTCTTTTGAATTCTAGGGACATGAATTTGTAGACATGTGAGTGAATACTAGAAAATATAACTTAAGTAGTGTTAAAGTAATTAGAGTTGGAAAATAACTTATTATCATTTAGAAAGAATGGCTCTGTTCCATTGTCTTCAAAGAGAGCAAGGGTTTAGAAACCATCTAAAGAATGAAGGACTATCAGTAAAGGTCAAGAAGAGAGAAAAGATGGGGTTGTAGACTAAAGATAGGAAACCTGAAATTGATTTGTATTTAGGAAAGTAATGAACAATGAGCTACAGATGGTAGAATGGGTCTAGTTGATAAATAGTATTCTCCATCAGGAAAGAGGTCTATTTTTCAAATAGCTTTATTCCTAATAACTTGAAAGGTCACTTAGGCCTAGCCAGGTATTCATACACAATCCAATCCTAACAAAATTAATTGTTTAATGGGTAAGAAAGTACATGTATAAACTCCAAGGTTAAAGGCAAACCTGAAGGGAATCAGAGTTTTTATTAGGTAGAACCATTTCGGGAATCAGTTTATTGTTCTGAAGAGAGGAAATAAAGTTCCAGAGAAAGTTGTTACAGAAATCCTGGTCAACGATATATAATAGAGATAATAGGATGACCAACAGCAAAGATCTGCAAGGTCACTGGTATATTTGTGGTAACAGATAGCAAGGGTTAGGATAAAACTCGTGGCTGCTGAGACAGAAGGAAATGGCTAGATAGAGGTGATATAGTGAAGGCAATAGCTACCTCAATTTAGTTATTTATAAAAGTCAGAAAATCCTGTTTTTTCAGATTGTGAGGTCTGAAAATGGAACTGAAAATCAATAGAATGATACCATAATAGAGCATTTGAAAATGTTAAGGCTCACAGAGGAATTAGTACAGAGTTAGCATGTTAGGGGAGTGAAAGCTTTGATAATTTAACTCGTAAAATATTCTTTATTTTTATAATATTTAAGCAACAGATACAAGTTAGGAGGGAAGCTTGGAAACTGTAACTAAGCAAGCACAGCATTTATCTCCCTAGCCAAAGTGAGGCAGACATTTGAATCACTATTCTATTAGTTCATTTGTATTTTCTTTTTCTTTTTCTTGGAGTTTTGCTCTTGTTGCCCAGGCTGGAGTGCAATGGTGCGATCTTGGCTCACCGCAACCTCCACCTCCTGGGTTTAAGTGATTCTCCTATCTCAGCCTCCTGAGCAGGTGGGCTTACAGACGTGCACCACCATGCCCAGCTAATTTTTTTGTATTTTTAGTAGAGACGGGGTTTCTCCATGTTGGTCAGGCTGGTCTCCAACTCCTGACCTCAGGTGATCCACGCACTTCGGGCTCCCAAAGTGCTGGGATTACAGGTGTGAGCCACCGCACCAGGCCTGATTTATATTTTCAAAACTTCCTGAAATACATCTTTTCTCTGTTTATAAAATAAAGTGCAATTCTGACCAAGCAGAGTCTGAGATTGAGTTCTATAGATTGTTTTAGTCTGCTAATGTCACTTCTGCAAAAGTAAGATTTTTTGAAGATCAGGAAGGAAATAGTTTTAGTATGCTGGTTACCAGGAAATCTTCCAAATAACAACAGTATGACCAAATACCTGATTCTTTCTCAGTGCATATAGTCTTTTTATTACACTAAATCAACCATTTGTAGTCTTGAGTAAATGCAATAATAATAGTACCCAATTATCCACCTCTAAGATTACTATGACCTGAAATTAGCTGACCCACCAGCATGACACAGAAATTATCAAGGTGGCAATTACTAAGAGCAGTTTGATTCCTGATTAGTTACTTGATAATACTTCATTATGAAACAAAGAAAAAATGAATGTAAGACTCAGACTGCTTTTTGACAACTGCTAATGAATTTATTGTTCTCTCTATAGATATTTGGATATGGGATTTTGGTTACCCCCTGTGAACATCAGCAGTAATATGTTCTTATTTCTTGCTCAACCTTCATGACAAGAAATGACCTTGCATGGCAATTATTTCTTATTATACTTGATTTGAAGGGTATGTAATTACAGACTGCATGCTGACTTCCATACAATCACATGGGGTACAATGTCAGAACAACCATACAATGTCTAAATGTTTTTCTTCCTTAAAAATTCCTTTTGATTTTGTGCTTTTTATTAATTTTACTGTGATGATGTATACATTGTAAAAACTTGTAAACACCTTAGAATGTTCAGTTCACAGAAAGTACTGTATTCTAATTTTATTATATCCATTGGCAATTTCACTCAAATGCTTAAAAACACTCAAATTAGAATGATCATTCAGCAAATATATGACTATCCAACTATTTGGGTTCTAATGTATGTTTTTGCTAAATTGTTAAATATATTAGAAACATCCCCCAAATATCCCGAATTGCTGGTGATTCTAAAAGTGTTCAAAACTTCAAAAATAATTCTCTATTAATAAGAACAATATTGCAAATATGTCACTTATATAATAGCCATAACTTCCTTTGTTTCCAAGTCCCTAAGCATCCAAGAGACTTCAAGATAAAACTGTATAGCTACCAACTTCTAGAACTAGGTCTGCTAATTAATATAGCCTGAGAAATCAAAAACGTAAATCAATTTTTATTTTAATCAAGCAAGTAAAGTTAATGAAAAATAAATGTCCCAGAGAAGATCACAAAAGGCTCTCTTGTGTAAACACTCCTAACAGGATCCGACTGAGAGCAGAATCGGCCCCTGAAGAGTGTCAACCTAAATAAGATCATTCTGGGAAAATCACTGGGCGTTTCAGAGATGGAGAAGAGTCAGATAAACACTACTATAGGGATCTGCACAAGCATAAAAGATTGTAAAGGGAGACATTGTTGAGAAACATGCTCTAATACTGTCTACTTGATTAAACCTTTTAGCACTTTCATTGTGCCTTGAGGCTTAAATATAATTGTATGCCATCATTGACGCATTACAGTAGTATTTGATATTTGGAATGTTGTTCAAAAAGAATGCAACTGATAAGAATCATTTTTAGACTTTTGCATTCTCTTATGAAAGGCTTTCTAATCAGAGAGTCATTGTGTAGCTGGATTTCATAGATGCAAATGAAACCCTTCTAATGGGGTATTATAATGATAAATGTGTATGTATACATATATATGTAACAGCTGCTCACTTTGGTTTGCTTTTATTAGTATCTATTTTATTCTGCATTATCACTATAGAATCTTTGTCCTTTCTGAGTTCCCACTGCTGCTTTCAACTTCACTGACAGTTATTTTCTCTCCTGGGAGCCATCAATGTTTACCATACCTGGCTACATCTTGTGTCTTCCACTGATAAACAACAACTTAAACACCAATGTCAAGCAATGTCACTCAACACATCTGTCTTGTTAATGCAAATTGTGAGGTAAAGTGAACCCTCCCCTCTGACTACTTGTTGCATAAGTACAGCAGAAGTAAACTGAGAGGAACATATCATGAGCATACAAATCATGGGTCCCTACCACAACTACAAGGAACACAGTACATCGTTTGTAAAGTGTCCCAGGTGAAAATAGTATGAATCCTTGATTTCAAAATGAAATATTAAATTTTTTATAATCTACAGATACTAAGATTAACAAGAGAATGTATTTTCATATATAAAATCACTTTTCTTCTCAAGTATTTATTTGGCTTTTATAAAGTCTGATATTCTCACCTGATTTTGGTTTTGGGAATGTAAAAATTCAGCCCATAAAATTCAACTTGACATCAGTAAATGTGAATCCGAGATAGTGTTTTTACACATGGATAAATCACTTTTAAGTTCAAGGGTGAAGAATGCGATGAAACTGAAAACATATACCAATTTTTCATAGCTTTCTCTAGCATTCACCATTATTCTTTACCTCTTTCAAATGTAATTCCCTGTGCAAGGGAATATGGTTGATAGAGCTTTGTGGCACAATGTACCTGAAATCATTCATTTGTCTGTACTTAAGTGATTTTCTGTGTAACAGGTGTTTTGTTTCGGAATTTACATTCAACACTCAGGTGGGGATGTTTAAGGTACGTATACACCAAGAAGAGTCATTTTGAAATTTGGGCCTGGAGTTCAAGCCGACGATTAGAATCACTTCCCAATTAAAAAAAAAAAAAAGGTGGTGGGGGTGACTGGGCACAATGGGCTGACACCTGTAATCCCAGCACTTTGGGAGGCTGAGGCGGGTGGATCACACAAGGTCAGGAGATCGAGACCATCCTGGCTAACATGGTGAAACCCCGTCTCTACTAAAAATACAAAAAAATTAGCTGGGCATGGTGGCGGGCTCCTGTAGTCCCAGCTACTCGGGAGGCTGAGGCAGGAGAATGGCATGAACCTGGGAGGCAGAGCTTGCAGTGAGCTGAGATCAGGCCACTGCACTCCAGCCTGGAGCGAGACTGTCTCAGAAAAAAAAAAAAAAAATAACAATAAAAAGACTCTTCCCTTTGATTGTCGCTGTTTTAATATACTTGCTGATTTACTGGTCTTCTTAAAAGTTTTCAAACTTTTTTTTGATTAAAAGCCAACGATATCATTTACTAAATAATGAATTCTAGTCATAAAATAGGTTGTAAACCTAATGAGAATATGATATTAATGCTTACTGATACCAGTTTTTTAGAAAGAAGTTCTATTTAATCACAGAAAAAAACAATTCTGGATAACTCAATTTTTTTCTAATTATTGTTCAGCACATTCTGTTCTCATTGAGAGGAATGACTTGTTAATGCTAAAGGGCATGGCCCCCTGTCAATGGGGAATAGTCTCCATTCAAATGAAAGCTAGGCTGCCAGAGCAATAATAGTTTATACAAGAGGCATATATTACATGCCCAAACATCGTTTCGATAAGAATTCTGGCAATAAGATGACTACAAGTATAACAACATTCCAAATATTTTCTTTATACATCTTTAAAGGGAGAAATTCTTATCTTGAGAATTATCCATTTGGTATCTCTTGAGGTAGATGAACAAGGAAAGGAAATATCAGTAATGGCCAACTAAAATAGGACCTTGAATTTTTCTTCAAGTTCTAAACTTTCATACTGAGCCCAAAGATGATAGCAGTATCATCCCTAAGTTGGTTTGCTATTAAAAGTAATACATTTGACAGTCAGACATACAGATGTATATATTGCAAAAAATTGCCCATGAGGCCCTCTAGTGTAAATGCACTGGTCTTTACACAAGCTTATATGACTTTTACAGAAATTACTACTATTCATGTATTCACTTTTGAAACAGTGAAAGCAAATCAGGTGAAATCAAAGTCTTGTTCAGTACCTTTCTGAGGAGTTGTGATTGAAAAAGGACCGTCATCCAACATTCTAAAGTTCCTCTGTGCTAACCTCAAGGGGAGAGGATGCAGTTACTTTCTGAATATCAGATAAAAATTGATACATGTTGCAACTTCCTCCAAGTAAGTTATAAGAGTTTTTCTTCTATGCTACTTTATTGATTTGTAAAGTGAATTAATCTAACACTAAAAGTAGGTTTTGATCTGGTATCAGTTTTAAAGTATATGAGACAACTATCATTTAAAAGTAGCTTAGGGGCCAGGCATGATGGCTTATGCCTGTAATCCCAGCACTCTGGGATGCTGAGGCCAGTGGATCACTTGAGGTCAGGACTTCGAAACCAGCCTGGGCAACATGGTGAAACCTGGTCTCTACTAAAAATATAAAAATGAGACAGGTGTGGTGGAAAGAACCTGTAGTCCTAGCTACTTGGTAGGCTGAGGCAGGAGGGTCCCTTGAACCCGGGAGGCAGAGGTTGCAGTAAGCCAAGATTGCGCCACTGTACTCCAGCCTGGACTGTGACACAGTGAGACTCTGTCTCAAAAAAATAAAAAATAAATACAGATAGCTTAGGGACAGTTTTCTCTAAAACAGGGAGGAACTGGTCCTTCTGGCTCTCTACTGTCTTCTAGTATCTCCCTCCCCTGACCCCTCTAGGTGTATGTGCATCTCAAGATTCCTCAAGAGGCAGCTTCTCAGAGATTAATAACATTTTCTAGAGTCTCTTCCCTCTATCTCACACTATAAGGTCAAAGGGATACTAATCTGCTCTAGAAACAACTGTGACATCTATGCCATGTATTGAGAGGAAGGAAAGCTGATTACTTTTTATCCAGTCAAAATTATCATCCTAAAATTTGATTATAGTAGATATGAGGAAGTGGCTAACTTTAGTACCATCTAACATTCTATTCCCATGTGTTTTAGTTAAATAGGTAGTTGTTTTACATTATTTTAATATTGTAATAATATTGATCTATATAAGACCAATCATAAAGAATTTGACTTCAAATACTCACTAGATTTAGAAAATAAAGAATCTTAAATAATTAATTTAAGTAAAGGCAAATGTCTGTGAGATCAAGGAGGCTGATTTTTTTTAAGCATGTGAGTTATTAGGGCTACTGAAAATAGGACCAGAATATTTCCTATGAAAACTCAGTAAGTAATTAAAGATAAATTTTACTTTGCACAAATTAGAAAAACAATCAATGTAATAAAATCTTCAAGGTTACTGGTTGCAGGTCCTTTGGAAACATGACTGTGTTTCATGTTTCGATTTATAGCAATGTCTGCTCATAGGAGCCAGACTGATATTCTCCTGGGCTGGATATTATGTAATGATTTTCACTTCCTTTTTTCAGTTTATGCAAAATGTACAAATAACCAAATTATTCTCCTTTAGTTAATTAGCTTTCAAAATGGTTAAAGAGTATCTTTGTCTGTTATTCTTTAAGCAAATCTGAATGATTACACATTTTGTAGAGTGCCTTATGGAATGTATCATCATGTAAGTAACTATCTTGGATAAAGAGTCAACAACAATTGGTGTGCTGTATACAGGAGCCCCATCTGATGTGCAAAGACACACATAGTCTCAAAGGGATGAAGGAATATTTACCAAGCAAATGGAAAATAACAACAACAAAAAGCAAGGGTTGCAATCCTAGTCTCTGATAAAACAGAATTTAAACCAACAAAGATCAAGAGAGACAAAGAAGGGCATTATATAATGATAAAGGGATCAATGCAACAAGAAGAGTTAATATCCTAAATATATATGCATCCAATATAGGAACACCCAGATTCATAAAGCAAGTTCTTAGAGACCTACAAAGAGACTTAGATACCCACACAATAATAGTGGGAGACTTTAACACGTCACTGTCAATATTAGACAGATCAATGAGACAGAAAGTTAACAAGGATATCCAGGAATTGAACTCAGCTCTTGACCAAGTGGACCTAATAGACATCTACAGAACTCTCCACCCCAAATCGACAGAATATAAAATATTCTCAGCACCACAACCCACATATTCTAAAATTGAGCACATAATTGGAAGTAAAACACTCCTCAGCAAATGCAAAAGGAAGGAAATCATAAGAAACAGTCTCTCAGACCACAGTGCAATCAAATTAGAACTTAGGATTATGAAACTCACTAAAAACTGCACAACTACATGGAAATTGAACAACGTGCTCCTGAATGACTATTGAGTAAATAACAAAATTAAGGAAGAAATAAAGAAGTTCTTTGAAACCAATGAGAACAAAGAGACAACATACCAGAATCTCTGGGACACAGTTAAGCAATGTTTAGAGGGAAATTTATAGCACTAAATGCCCATAAGAGAAAGCAGGAAAGATCTAAAATCGGAACCTTAACATCACAATTAAAAGAACTAGAGAAGCAAGAGTAAACACATTAAAAAGGTAGCAGAAGACAAGACATAACTAAGATCAGAGCAGAACAGAAGGAGATAGAGACACGAAAAGCCCTTCAAAAAATCAATGAATCCAGAAACTGGTTTTTGTAAAGATTAACAAAATGAATAGACTGCTAGTCAGAATAATAAGCAAGAAAAGAGAGAAGAATCAAATAGATACAATAAAAAATGATAAAGGGTATATCACCACTGATCCCACAGAAATATAAACTACCATCAGAGAAGATTAAACACCTCTACACAAATAAACTAGAAAATCTAGAAGAAATGGGTAAATTCCTGGACACGTAAACTCTTCCAAGTCTAAACCAGGAAGAAGTTGAATCCCTGAATAGACAGAAAACAAGTTCTGAAATTGAGACAGTAACTACTAGCCTACCAACAACAACAAAAAAAAGTCTAGGCAAGATGGATTCACAGACAAATTTTGCCTGAGGTGCACGGAGGAGCTGGTCCCATTCCTTCTGAAACTATTCCAAACAACAGAAAAAGTGGGAATGCTCCCTAACTCATTTTATGAGGTCAGCATCATCCTGATACCAAAATCTGGCAGAAACACAACAAAAAAAGAAAATTTCAGGCCAATATCCCTGATGAACATCAATGTGAAAATCTTCAATAAATTACTGGCATACTGAATCCAGCAGCACATCAAAAAGCTTATCCACCATGATCAAGTTGACTTCATCCCTGGGATGCAAGGCTGGTTCAACATACATAAATCAATAAACATCATCCATCACATAAACAGAATCAAGGACAAAAACCACATGATTAGCTCAATAGATGCAGAAAAAGCCTCTGATACCATTCAACAGCCCTTCATGCTAAAAATTCTAAATATACTAGGTATTGATGGAACGTATCTCAAAATAATAAGAGCTATTTATGACAAACTCACAGCCAACCTCATACTGAAAGGGCAAAAACTGGAAGCATTCCCTTTGAGAACCAGCACAAGACAAGTACGTCCTCTCTCACTATGCCTGTTCAACATAGTATTGGAAGTTCTGGCCAGGGCAATAAGGCAAGAGGAAGAAATAAAGGGTATTCAAATAGGAACAGAGGAAGTCAAATTGCCTCTGTTTGCAGATGACATGAGTGTATATTTATAAAACCTCGTCATCTCAGCCCAAAATATCCATAAACTGATAAGCAACTTGGGCAAAGTCTTAGGATACAAAATCAGTGTGCAAAAATCACAAGCATTCCTATAAGCATTTGTTTGTCCTAACAGACTAAAAGAGAGCCAAATCATGAGTGACATCCATTTACAATTGCTACATAGAGAATGCCCAGGATTCCAACTTACAAGGGATGCAAAGGACCTCTTCAAGGAGAACTACAAACCACTAATCAAAGAAATAAGAGAGGACACAAACAAAATGGAAAAACATTCCATGCTCATGGATACGGAGAATCAATATACAATATTCACAGAATATTGTTCACAGAACATGACCATGCTGCCCAAAGTAATTTATAGATTGAATGCTATCCCCATCAAGCTACCATTAACTTTCTTCACAGAATTAGAAAAAACTACTATAAATTTCATATGGAACCAAAAAAGAGCCCACATAGCCAAGACAATCCTAAATAAAAAGAATAAAGCTGGAGGCGTCATGTGACCTGACTTTAAACTATACTACAAGGCTCAGTAACCAAAAGAGCACGGAACTAGTACTAAAACAGATATATAGACCAATGGAACAGAACAGGGGCCTCAGAAATAACACCACACATCTATAACCATCTGATCTTTGACAAACCTGACAAAAACAAGCAATTGGGAAAGGATCCTTTATTAAATAAATGTTGTTGGGAAAACTGGCTAGCCGTATGCAGAAAACTGAAACTAGACCCTCTTCCTTACACCTTATACAAAAGTTAACTCAAGACGGATTAAAGACTTAAATGAAAGAATTAAAACCATAAAAACCCTAGAAGAAAACCTAGACAATACCATTCAGGACATATGCATGGGCAAATACTTCATGACCAAAACAGCAAAAGCAATGGCAACAAAAGCCAAAATTGACCAATGGGATCTAATTAAACTAAAGAGCTTCTGTACAGCAAAAGAAACTGTCATTAGAGTGAACAGGCAACCTAAAGAAAGGGAGAATTTTTTTGTAATCTATCCATCTGACAAAGGGCTAATATCCTGAATCTACAAAAACTTAAACAAATTTATAAGAAAAGAACAACCCCATCAAGAGTGGGTGAAGGATATGAACAGACACTTCTCAAGAGAAGCCATTTATACAGCCAACAAACATAGTGAAAAAAGCTCATCGTCACTGGTCATTAGAGAAATGCAAATCAAAACCACAATGAGATACCATCTCATGCCAGTTAGAATGGTGATCATTAAAAAGTCAGGAAACAACAGATGCTAGAGAGGATGTGGAGAAATAGGAGCACTTTTACACCATTGGTGGGAGTGTAAATTAGTTCACCCATTGCAGAAGTGTGGCCATTCCTTAAGGACCTAGAACCAGAAGTGCCATTTGACCCAGCAATCTCATTACTGAGTATATACCCAAATGATTATAAATCATTCTATCATAAAGACACATGCACATGTATGTTTATTGAGGCACTGTTCACAATAGCAAAGACTTGGAGACAACCCAAATGCCCATCAATGATAGACTGGATTAAAAAAAAATCTGGCACATGTACACCATGGAATACAGACATAAAAAAGGGATGATTTCATGTCCTTTGCAGGGATATGAATGAAGCTGGAAACCACCATTCTCAGCAAACTAACACAGGAACAGAAAACCAAACACAGCATGTTCTCATAAGTGGGAGTTGAACAACGAGAATACATGGACACAGGGAGAGGAACATCCCACACTGGGAACCTGTCGGGGGCTGGGGGGTTAAGGGAGGGATAGCATTAGGAGAAATACCTAATGTAGATGACAGATTGATGGATGCAGCAAACCATCATGGTAGGTGTACACCGATGTAACATACCTGCATGTTCTGCACATGTATCCTAGAACTTAAAAAATCAATTGGCATACTAAAATTCAGATGAGGAGGTAAACAATAATCCAAATAAATGTATTAGTTTTGTAATACTAATAAATCACTATTATCATTAAAGTGTGTGTAACAATATAGCAGCGTACAGAAAAGCACCATGATTATTTTTTCTCTGCCAGGCTGCTGGAGTCATCAGTGTGATAAATCCAACAGTGGTGCTCTGATGGCCACTTCAGGAACAGGAGGATGTACAATACTGGAAAACACATCACTTTGCTTTTTCTTTACCATTTACATTTCCTTAAGGACTAGAAAAGTGTATTTTGGGTTGAAGAAATACAGAGTGTGATAATAAATTAGCCTGGTGATGAGGACTGTCTATCTGGAATCTAATCTAATAGGATCCTGAATTGAGGTGGAATGAAAGTGACCTGAACCTCACTGGTCAATGAACTCTGTCCTCAAGTCAAGGTAATAATAATAAAAGAAATTTCTCCTCAGTTGACATAAAGGCAAACATATAATAGAAATCCCACTCTTAGAACATGTCCTACAATTTTTGAAGATAGGTCTTAAGGATGATTTTCATATATAGTTAATTTCATCATTCTCGGTAATACAAAAACTTTCGATGACTAACTTCTACAAACAGAACATTTTAAGAAACAGATATTAACATGTGATATCTGGTAATGTCTTATTTAATAACTTGCTGTCTGTGCGACCTGATGTAATTTGGCTTTCCAACATTTACACAATTATAAGTCAAATGCCTGAGCTAGCATAATTTAGTGGAAATTAATTTAATTACATAGCCATGTTATATAAAGTTTTTTTAGAAACTATGTCATCTGACTTTCTTCCAATAATCTTTGCAGGGGAGCCTTCATTTTAAGAATAAGGATTTAGAGAGATACACACACACTAGCTTCAATCAATGTCAGCTCTCCATATGCTTGCAATTAACTTACGAGTAGACAGTCATTTTGAAACACTCACTTATCAACAAAATGACAGAATTCTCCTATACCCAAGTGAGTAGCTTGTTGAAAGGTATGCTGAAATGTGTGTACAGATTTATTTGCCAGTTATCTGTAAGTATCTTAAATATGAGGTGGAAGGTTATTCTTTGGAACATAGGTTCTCAGAGAATAAAATAATTTTACACAGTGTTCAAGCTGTGAAGCTACTGAATAAATGTAAATTGCTGGTGATTGTAAAGATGGGAAGTAAGTGTGTTGACATTTTGAAAAGGTTAGCTTGCAGTTTGAAATGGGACATAAGCAACTGCCTCAACACAGAAGCAGGAATATAGTTTCTGCTTAGGAATCTGCTATCAAAACTATGTGAGTTCATGTAGACATTCACTGAAGCTAGATAGAATGAAATATCTGAGCAACATCTCTTTTGAATGGTCTTCTTTTGTGAAATACACCAGTGATGAGGGCTACTTATCCTGCCAAGCAGCTCGGCATCATGCTACCACGGTGTGTTTGCATCCAAGACAAGATATCATTCAATTTAAGAATATTTCTCTTTAACACACTGCCTTTAAGAAATTGACCAGGTATTTCCTTAAATACTTAGTTCCATTCATTTATTCTTAACTTAATTTAAAAATATTTATCAAGCAACTATCAGTGTTCAGGCACTGTTTCAGATCCTTAATTTATAACACTTTTATTAAATAATGTGAGCATATTGGCCTAGTCTATACCATGCTTTCTGACAGAGTGAATATCCAAGATTATTTATTGAATAAGTAATACAAATTCAAATCAAAATTTGACAATAATATACCTTCAAAGACAGTAGAGGGAAAGCAAATTACTTTCTGAGCTATTCAATGTAGAAAATATGGCAAAAATTTTATGAGCAGAAAAAGAATTTTATCTAAATATTATCATTGCTCACATTTTATTTTTCTCAAAATATCCTTTTTTAAATCCTTATACATATTTCCTAGTTTTTACTATATTGTCTTTTATAGAAAATGATATTAATAGAGCAGCCTTAAGAAGTCATCTTTTCCACTTCCTGCGAACCTCCTACTTACTGAATACATTTTAATCTAGTGAACTTCTAAAGACCCGTAAGACATCATTATCCACCATTTCACCTCTGACTCACCTCTGCCCACACCAAAAGCTTAATTTTCTTTTCTTTTTGATAAACCTCTGTGGTTAAAATGATAGATAACTAGCAGACAGGAACTCATATTTGAAGAAGTTTAAATTTTGTCGTTGCTAACACAAGATAGAAATGAGATGATATACAGTACAGCTCTTAATCCTCTTAAATTACAAGAAAGCAATAACAGGGAGGTGCAGCTCCCATTCTATGTCTTGATAATGTATGAAGCTCTATATCAGTGTTTTTCAACGGGTAGTTCCCCAAACCAGAAGCATCAGCATCACCTGGGAACATTTTAGAAATTAACTCTGGAAATGGGACCCCAGTCATCTATTTTAACAGATCCTTCTGGTGATTCTAATGCACCGAAAATTTTGATAACCACTGTTCTACATTTTTGCATATTATCTCTCTTTACTCTGCTGCCTCACTTGTTCTTCTAATTTAAGAAATGATCACATATAAATGTTAAAAAGAAGACATTAGTCTCCATTATCTATTTAAATGCATTTTTCAATCACTTAGCTAAAATCTGGACACAAGGTCACTGGGAGAAGATGACTAGGTCTGGGTAGAACAAGTTCTGGGAGAAGGTCAATGGGAAGTCTGAGAGGGTCCTGTGCAGTTTCTGAAAAAAAGGGAATCGTTGGTGTATATCATGAAATCCAGCAACAAAACGTCCTGAGTTATTAGGAGATCTCAAGCACATAGTGAATCAGTGTTCAGGACACTGCTTCAAATCTGAGTTTAAAAAATAATATCCCTAGGCCCTAAAGTGAATAAGAAACGATCCAACAAAACACATTTCGCTACTGAAAAATCATCTAAGTTAAGAAAGTCCGAATTATAAACACTGCTGGAAAGTTAAGGGACACAAAAGTCACAAATTATGTGAAGTTTGCACATTTTCCCATGTCTGCATGGGTTTTCTCCAGATACTCAGGTTTCTACTCGTGTCCCAAAGATGTGCACCTTAGGTTCATCGGTATGTCTAAATGGCCTCCGTCTCAGTGAGTCTGTGTGTGTGTGCGTGTGTGTGTGCACACGTGCACCCTGTAATGGAAGTACATCCTGTGCAGGGTGGATTCCATCTAGCACCTTGAGCTGCCAAGAGATGCTTCAGCTATCCGTGACCCTGAACTGAAGTAAGCGGGTAAACTATTATCTTACTTATTTCAACTAATCTTTCTTAAATTTATGTATAGCTCACATTTTCTCTAACGTTTAATACTGGAAGTGTTTTAGATCTTTGTCTAAAAGTTTGGTAATGTTTTTATGACCAGAAATAAGCCATAGGAACTAATCTAATTTTGTTTATCTCAATTGGCCTATAGTAAAATTGGTTCATTATACATTGCTTCACTTAAAGTTGCAGTTTCCAAGAACCTATTAACGATATTGAGGACTTCCTGTACTTACTAGGTGTATGATCACAGGCAATCATTTCACCACTGCGTGTCTCAGTTTCCTCCTCTGTGAAATAAGAATTACTGCCTCCTAGGATTTCTATTTTAATTTAAAAAGTTAATATTTGTATTCTAACCAATATTTAAAAGATATATTTGTAAAGACTAGTATCTGGAACATGATATTAATTATAAAAATGTTTATTAATGAACATATGTCCTATTAATATCCTAATTACAGTTTCAAGGAAATAGGCATGAAAATATCCCTAGAGTTAAAAATAAAACTATATATAAAATGAACATATGTATTAGATCTAAGAATCTTACATATAGCATTGCTTTTATTAAACCTTCCTGACAATTTTTTTCCAGCCAGTTTCTGTTGAGACAATGCAATTTATTCAAGACATTATCTCTTTTGCAAAGTGTTTCTTATGCACCTATTATGAAAAGGGCAAAGATTGAACATGTGCTTATATTAATTACAATTAATAGAAGATAGGTTCAAGTGATTACTGTTAATGGACATAAAAATGTACATATTAAGAGCAGACCTTGGATCGGTAGTATATAGCACTACACAGTCCATATATTTAAAAGTTTCTATTAAATAAATTATTCAAATGGCATGTGTTGTTTGTATAAATTATATAAGTATATTCTTTGTAATTGCGGTAGTTCATTTTCATGATAACCAAAAATCATCAAAGGAAAAAACTGTCACAAAGGAAAGCATATTTTTAGAAGCAGCATCTGCAAAAGCTTTTATTTGATGAAAATTTCTTTTCAGCACTATATTAAGTATTGTCCAAGGAAAATACAAGAAATGTTATCATGCTATTTTGAAGAAGCATATGTACAGACTGCTAGTAGGTAGAACACAAACTATGTCCACACAAGAAAATGCTATCAGTTTATCAATATTGAAGAAAATGGTCACTCAACCTTCGATTTAACCTCCATTTCCCAACAGAAAATCCCTATTTTATTTTACAAATTTTCAAATGCCCATTTCACTTCCTTTATGTGGAAACAGCCAAAAATTGTAACCTTCCTTTCTGTATGAAAATGAACAACTTAAAATAATGCATCCTGTCAAGTAATTGCTGGTCCAGCTACAGAAGCTAGAGAAAAGTCACACACTTTTGTCTTTCTCACTGATAGTTTGGGTTACTTCTTGAAAGACTATCATCAATCATGTCTAGAGCAAGCTTCTAGTGTTTCCTTTGAAATAGTTGAAGCATCATCCTTATAAAATAGCCCTCTCCCTCTAGGGAGTGTATAGTAGTGTAATTGCCAGAAAAATCCAGAATCAAAATTCCACTGTCCCGGTAAAGCAATATAGCCACTTTTAGATGACAAATATGCCCTTCTTCTCACTATGATCTCTGCTCTTTGTCTCTGCATTTTCCTTCCTCTAGTGTGTTTCTGAAAAACAAAACAAAAAAAACCCTCAAAATCATTAAAAACATATATTAAGACAGTGCTTCATATGATCCACATGTGCAAATTATTTTATTATGAGTATGAAATAATTAGTCAATAAAACTTGGTATTGCTAAAACACAGATAAGATATAGAGATACCCATAGTTCTCCAGCATGAGAAAGTTCACTTTAAGAATAGGTACAGGCTAAAAGTTGTGCTTTCCATCTGAAAGGAAAGTTTGTAAACTAGAAGATATCACAGCAGAGAGGACATAACACTGAGAAAATTGAGAAAGAGGAAACATTCAAAGAATGACCAGAAGAATGAGACAATAAACTAAAGAACAGGATCTTAATTTGGAAAAAATTTATTGACATTATGCCTAAGTTATTGACATTAGGCATTGTAAGAAAACATTATTAGAGGAAGTAACATTAATAATACAGTTGATTAAGACTTTGATATATGAAAATCTGAACTTTGAACATGTACTAATACAGAGATTAATAGTATTGTGCAACTGGGAAAATGATCAAGATAATGATCACAATAATAATGATAAAACTTTTATAATACATCAAACATTGTGGTAGGCAATTTATAGACAATATTTTATGCAGTCCTCAAATAAATATTTAAGGCATACCATATTCCCTTTTGCAGAAATCAAGGCTACAATGGGTGGGTGACTTGCCCACCAGTCACTGGTGGTGCTAGTACTAGGAACACATTTGCCTAACAACAAAGCTAGTGTTCTTGTATCACTAAACAAACAACGAAGGCAGGGTTTCACTGTAGAATATGAGCTACAAAAAAAATATGCCATCAAAACTCAGACAATGAGATAAATGAGAGAATGAGAAAAAAGACCACGTTTTTAACAGTATCTGCGCAGGTATTTTCAGCATTTACATAGTAAGAAGAAATTTGAAGTTAATATGAGTGCCATGTATATACTATTTAAAATTTGTCAAGCAAAAAATCATGTTTATATAAATGGCATCTTGTTTCCATTTTATAAAGTTGATTTATTCATTTTTCATTAATAATTTTGTCAATTTGAAAAGTCTTAAAGGAATGGTTTTTTATAGCTACCTGGACTTCAAGAACACCAATTTAATTTTGCCATCAAAATTCTGGTACACAGAGTGAACAGATAAGTACTACTAATTTTGGAATGATGTCTTATCAGGTTTGCAAAAGATTATCATAATTTGTTATCATTACTGAATACATATTTTATATTTTTCTGAATTGTATTAAACATAACTCATTAAGGATAATCTATGTACATCAAAGGCAATCTTCATCAAACATATCAAATGCTGTCTGGAGATAAGCTCCCTTCTCTATTTCCCATCTGGGTTGGTGTTAGCAACGCAACTGTGCCCTGTGCTTCTTTTTCTCGCTTCGACCTTCCCAGAAGAAAATAAGCCCTGGGCACTGCTAATAGTAAAAATCACCTTTATGAGGCAGTCAAGTAATAAAACCAGCTTTGTTTAGTTTTGTTTTTTTTTCCCCCTATGCCTTTTGTAATTTCAACCCAGGAGGAAAGTGGCAAGAGAAGTGATAGAAAAATACAACAGAATGATCAGAGAAACATTCTCCATTCCCTTATATTCCCTTCAGAGCATCGTGAAATGCAGTGTCAGTTATTCCTACATCAAAACCATATCAATATATTCATACAGGCCTTTAGATGGTTTAGGATGGTTATTCATATTGACAATGTTCTCTGTTCAGGTACTGGTGCTTTCTCCCTGAGTTCTTGCATCTTCATGTTAACAGCAAGAGACCTTTGCATCTCTGACAATCTACAGTGAGCAGAATTAGCCTCCACTCTTGAAAAAAATAAAACAGAATGAATTTCTATGATCTACATTTTGTATTTCATCTTACATTATGAGTTTTGTCATTGAAAACACAGTATACGATAACTACCTATTGCCACTTGCATGCCAAATTAGATGGAGACTTCTCTCATTTTCCTGTTCGAAATTTTGGAATGATTAACTACTTCTTCCTAAAAATAATATTGAGAAGTTTTTGTAGGTTACTTATGTTGGGCATTGTGCTTTATATTATGAATCCTTAAAACAATTATAAAGGATAGAAACCTTTATTATTCCAATTTTACAGCTGAGGAAATGAAACTCAGAGAGAGAAAATCACTCTCCATGAAGTCTTGCCCAAGATCACAATGGTAGGGAATTGAAATTGGAAATAAAACTCTTTGTTACTAGGATGCACATTCTCATTCACTGTGCTCTTCTGCCTCTCATTTGAAACTTTCCTTCCCATTGATTTCTAGGACGTGTGTTGCTCATGGATCTTATCACACCTTTATGAAGCACTCTTTACCAATGGTTCCACTCCCTGTACCTGTCTATTAAAAGCTATGACTGCATTGTTATTACATCTCCTCTCTATTACACATCCAAGAGAACTGAGCTCACATTTCTATCAATAATCACTTATATTTCAATGACCTCTATATCTAGATATGCACTCACATCAGTCTTCAATTCCAAGATTAAATTCCTATTTTTCTATATCTTTTTGCTATTTCACATAGGCCTCTCAAATTTAACATGTCCAAATATGAGTTCATTTCATCCTCCAACCATCTCTTGAATTTCCTATGTCATTTATGAGATACCAACATCTGCCATTTTAATGTGGCATAATTGCACCCAGTCTTGAAACCTAAGAACTGTCTTAGATTTTCCCCTGTAGCTCATACACTTGTACTCCATTTTTCCATCTTATTTATGACCAAACTCACTTTACACTACCTTCCCGTGTCTCTTTATCCCATCCCTTTCTGTGAATTAACATAGTCTTCATAGCAGACCTCATTAATCTCATCTGGGCAACTAAAATTTTGTCCTATTTTTCCCCTTGTTTCCATTCTCAGTCCTCTTTAATATGCATTAAACTTCTGGAATTATGTATTTCAAACTAAAAGCTCATCCACTTAACTACTGCAGAACACTCAAACTCCTTAACAACTACAAGATAAATCTAAGTTCCTAGGTTCAGAGCATTTCTGGATCTCACCCTTTTTATTTATTAAACCTAAGTCTTTGTCTGCTGCTCCTGCTCTTGAATCTGATACACAGGTGCACATGGAATTGCTAGAAATTCTCCATGCTTTGAGTTCTGGCATACAATGTGGCATTGTCTATATTCCTTTTTGTCCTGTTCTTTACCCAGGTATTCATTCACTACAAATGACTATACTTGCACATGGTCATACCGCATTGTTATTCCTTCCTTTGTGATCATACACATACTACTGTTATATCATTTCTCAAAATAAATTGTAATGTTTTATTTATATTACTGGATATAAGCTCCTTCAGATCATAGATTGTAATTCATCTTCATTTAAACAGTGCCTGCAAATGCCATAATAGGGCAAAAAAAAAATATTTATTGGATGAAGTCTGAGAAATAGATGGATGAGAAATGTCATATGTTCTGGACTTTAATATACAGAAAGGAAGAAATTGAATCTGGTTCAGTTCCACTGTCACAAATAACTAAACGTATATTTTGTTTGCCACTCTTTAAAATAATACTTCGTTTAATAACATGACTTTTATAATTAGCATGTATATTTACTTAAAGTCATTGAAGAGAAAAAATATCTGCATATTTTTAGTTACTACAATTAAAAGATTTAAACTATTATTAAATAAAATAATCTATAAGAGCTTAACACAAATTTTAATACATAACAAGCTCTCAAAAAATGTTGTTTAGAGAGATCAATTGCCTAAAACAATACATTGAAAATTTTAATTTCTTAAAGTAGTCATTGAATTTAGAAATACTTCTTTTTAAGTAAAATGTGATCATATGCCTTACTTTAACAATTATATAACAAACTTAGATGAGATATAAAAGAAAGCATTAATCTTCAAACAGCCACCTCCTACATTACTCATTTAAAATGTACCAATGTAGCACCTGAAGTAACTTGAATAACCTTATGTATGATCCCCTAACCATTGAGTCAAACTGAGTATAGAGAATCTTAATCATTAAAGTGGACGTATTTTCCACCATCAGATGACACTTTCAAATATAATTTGATGAATTATATCAAAAAGAACAAAAAACATGTTTAAGATATTCCATAAAGGCAATCTCTTTCAAGTCTTGTTGAAATAACAAAATGGTAGGCCTTTGTTTGTTATCTAATGAATACTAAATAAAATACTGTCAAACGTTTCTAAGATGAAGCAAGGGCGGTTATTAATGGTGCACAAAAGTATACTAAATGAATATTCAGTAGTTTTACAAAAACCGATTGGATTTTCAATTGCATTTAAAATGGCTATTCGAATCAATAGCCTATTATTTCTGTTGACATAGCCTATTTCATAACTATGGAATATAATAATTAAAAGTGCTGTTGTCAATAGACTAGAGGTTAATTGCAAAAACAGCCAGAATGCCAATGTTGGCTGGGTAACATTCAAAACTAAGTCAAGTGTGATGGAACGTTTGTGTATCTATAAGGAATGTTTCAAAATTAAACTTGCATTCAGTTGAAGGTTACTGTAAAAACCTTCCACAAATACTATGGACAAATACTAAATCACATCTAGGAAGCTATCAGCAGCTAATAATTTAAAAATGTAAAAGCTCAAAATTCAATAAATATTGCTTTTATTTTAAATATGGCTATGTGAATTTTCAGTATTTCCCAATGTACACTATTGTTAGGTAACATGGTCTTCTACAGATTCCTTGTTATTCTCAACACCTCATATTATTTATATAAACCTTTATATAAATTGGCTAAGTCTTGGTTTACCTGGGATTTATTTAGAAACACGTATTTACAAAAACTAGAAAGAGGAAACTATGAAAATGAAAAAAGCAGCATAATATAATCACATGATTATTTTATTGAATTTTTATGAGTATAATCGGGTTCTTAGCTTTATACTTACTGAAATTTGAAGTACAAAAATAATGCATTAAGATAAAATAATGCGGCAGCACATAAATAAATAAATATATAAATATTCTTTCTCTTCTTCAATTCTATATGTTCTCAAATGTAACAAATATCAAAGTTTGGTATATATCATTCCATATATGACTCTCTATGCATGTAAACAGTTGAAACTAAATGCACATATTCTCCTACAAACACTATTAAAATGTACACATAAGTCTACTATTACACTTAGTACTTGTTTTATTTTGTGAGTTTTTAAAATAATCTCTTTTTGATTTTGAGTATGATTGACATACCAAAAGTTGTACGTATTTAATGTACATACTTTAATGAACATGAGGTATATACCTGTGAAACCATAAGCAATGCCATAAACATAACAATCACCTATAAATGTTTTCTACCTTCTTTTTGTTGTTGTTGTAAAAACATTTAACATAAGCACTACCCTATTAACAAATCTTAATGCATGCAATACAGTACTTTTGATTATAGGCACTATGTTGTATTGTAGATTTCTAGGACTTACTCATTTTGTGACTGAAACTTTGTACCCTTTGATCAACGTCTCCCCAATTCTCCTTGCCCAGAGGTCCTGGTAATGGCCTCCCCTCAGCCATTCTACTGTTTTGTGAGGTTGACTTTTAGAATACACAATTTTTATGAGTGTACATAACTAGATAAAGCACATACTGAGCCATAAAACAAGCTTTAACATATTTAAAAGTATTAAAATCATACAGAATAATTGTTCTGACCAAATGGAATTCAACATTTGGAAATTAAAACATATGATTATGAGTAACTCCCGGGTCAAATTAGACACCACAGTGGAACTTGTTAAATGTTTAAAACTAAATTATAAGAAAATACAAAATATCAAAGTTTCTGAGATCAGAAGAAGCAGTGCATTGAGGAATTTAAACCTGCAAATATTGCTATTAAAAAGAAAGGGGACCAGGTATGGTGGTGCACACCTGTTATTCCAGCACTTTGGAAAACTTAAGCAGGGGGATCACTTGAGCCCAGGAGTTCAATAACAGCCTGGGTAACAGAGTGAGACCCCATCTATCTCTCCAAAAATGAAAATAAATTAGTCATGCATGTTGGCTTCTGTCTGTAGTCCCAGCTAGTTGGAAAACTGAGGCAGGAGGATCACTTGAACACAGGAGTTCTAGGTTGCAGTGTACTATGATTATGCCACTGCACTACAGCCTGGGTGACAGAGTGAGACCATTTCTCTTAAAAAAAAAATGTAAAAAAGGATATAGAATTATATTTGCGTATAGAGAAAGTAAGGATATAATTTTTAATAAAGTTTGATTTTATTGGGAAAGATAGAGTATACATATAATTAGCTATATATTAGAAGAAATACATCATCTAAGACTAGATATTTAAATGTAATAATAAAAATTTAACACAATATTTCTATTACATTGTGTTACGTATTCTTAAATAAAATAGAAAAGCCAGAACCCATAAAGGAAAATACTAATAAACTTGAGTTCCTACAAATTCAAAGCATCTCAATGACAAACTGTACCGTAAACAGCATTAAAAGACAAACTACAAATTATGAGAAAAATTTGCAACTTTTATGTCATTCAAAATACAAATCTTTAATATACATAGAAAGTTTTTGAATTAATTTGAGAATATTAATAAAGTAATTCAATTCTAAAAAGAAAGAAAATCGGGAGATAGAAAAGTTGTTTAGTTTTATTTGTAATCGGGTAAATGCCACTTAAAAAATAATATACCACTTTTTAAATCCATAATATTGGGAACAAATTTTAAAAATTTATAACATCGTGTTAGCAAGGGTATAAGGGGCTTCTTTTTGCACATTTTTTGCATAATTGGAGTGTTAAGATTCTACAGTGACATTTGAAGTATAATAAATTTGAGAGCAAGAGCAAGGAGAACTAGCTTGTGAATACTTAGAAAATAAAAACCTCTGATTTGTAATACTGGACAGTCAAGAATAAAGGCAGGCACAGAAAACATGGAGAAGCAGAAACGCAATCATATCAGGAGTAGGTCAAACTGCACCTCAATAGGAGCTGTTTAAAAATAATAATAAAATCTATGGACCTTTCATGCTGGAGAAAATTGTTTCAACTTTCCCAGCAGGGTACTAAAACTACTAGTTGCAGTGCACAAGAATCTCATGGTTTCCCAGGGCCTGCAATTCACTTCCCCTACAGGGAAATGGCCACTAAGCATTTTCTTCTTATTGGGAAGAGTAAAGTATAGCTGAATCTGTCTGGCTCCGTGGCCTGAAAGACTGCATCAAAATCCCTTCTTGCTACCCTAGGTTGAAGCGTTTCTTCATCTAAAAAATGTGGATATTACCTATGATGTGAGGATTAAATAAAAGAGCAGTGAATGTGAACAGCACGGTGCTTGAAATAGTGGAAATGTGCAGCAAAAGTTAATCCTCCTTCTTTCCTACTTCCTGGGAAAATCAAAGAATCAGGGATGCTGTATTTGAGTAAGTAAATTAGCCAACCCTTTGACTCCATGTTAACTGATAGGATCATTCGAGGAATTGTCAGAAAAGAAACAGTTTTTTTAAAAGTTCTCAAATTGAATTGAATCAAGTGAGTTAAAAAATAAAGTCAACAACTGCTTGGTGTTTGCAGCCTTAACTAAATGACTCTTCAGGTTTATTCTCCTTATTTCATCCTTATGTACAGTGGCAAAAACATTGTAGTTATGGTTTGAAAAACTTCGTTCAAGTCCCAAGTGTTTATTAGACAAATCAGCTAACATCTCTCACTCATGATCTATTTAATGAGAAAGAAGCAGTAAGAGCCACTTCACCATAAATAAGAATCAAAATAATAATTGTCTATAAAAATCTTTCTTTTGGCCAAATACAAATATCCTTTTCTTGGTTTGGTTTCCACCAGAAACACTGAGACAGTAAATTTAGAGCAGGTAGGTTTTGAGTTACACAAATTTAAAACACTAGGAGATGAAACAAGTGAAAGAGAGGAAGGAGAAAGGAGTGTGGCAGATTAGAGATGGCCACACAGTTTTCAGCCCCTAAGATTGAGAGGTTACCCCTTCAATTGAGCATGATGCCCTGGTAAAAGGAGATGGGGTCATGATTTCTCTGACAAATAGAATATGGCAGAGGGGCACCATGCCAATTTCTAGGTCAAAGCCTTAAGAGACTGGCAGCTTCACCTTCTGTCTCTTGAAATACTTAACATCAGGGCAGTAAACAGCCATGTATGAAGTCCAATTAGCTGTTAGAGAGACCAAGTGGGAAGGTCCTAATAGTTCATGGGGAAGGAGATCCAGCTGGGCTCAGTTTTCCAGATGTCCTCACAGAGGCACTAGGAATGTGAACAAAATCAGCAAAATTATTGTGAATCCTCAATATCATCGCAGCCACCAGCTGAATACCACTGAGTGTCCCCAGTTGATGTGATATGTTTCTGAAGAAATGTACAGCTGGGCTTTGCCCAAAAGTGTAATTTATAAAAATAGAAAAATTCAGTAAAATGGTGGTGAAGCCACTAATACTTGGAGTAGTTTGTTAGATGTCAATAAATATTCCAAAAAAAAAAAAAAAAAAAAAGCAAATAAAAAGAGGATATCATCAAGCTAGCTATCACTGTGAGTGACTGAAACTTAATCCTATATGAAAAATTTGGGAAATTATGTCAAACTTAAAGTTATGCTACTTGAAGGGTGAGAGAGCTGGAATACTTACACGTCAACTTACTGTTTGATGACTGCTGAACAATGGTTGTCAATTCTCTAGCACATCTGACTTGGTGAATCCCAAGAGGTACAGCACAGCATATGCATCTGCCACCATTCTATACAAATGTATAGGTCTTCCTTTGCCTTCCTTCTGCTAACATACTCTACACTGATTCTGATTCTAGGGCTTTTATTTCACCAAAAAGTGTTTTCAAAAATCTGAAAACAGTTATGTGTTTTGAAGAAATTAAATAAAAATTTGTTTGAATTTTTATTTATTTAAATCCATGCTTTTATTTTGTCTTTCTAGTCTTATCCTTACATTTTTTTTTTTTTTTAAATCATCTTGTATAAACCCTAAAACAAAGTGTTGAAATCATCACTGAAATGGAAAAGGCCATACATGTTTGCATTTGCAAATGTTGGCTCCCTTTCTTACTACTTTGAATTTGGGAACAATAGAAGCCAGTGGATGTATTTACAAATATCTACCAACTGAAAAAAAGCATTTTAAACTTTTGATTGTCTGTTTATTTTTATGTTGCTGCTTTTTCTTTGTCTAGGTTAATGATTAGGGTCTGGAAACAGACTTGCTGAATTTGAATCCGTGCTCAGCTACTTACTTACTAATTCTGTGCTCTGGGGAAACTACTTAACATTTCTGTGCCTCAGAAATCTTTCATTATCAGTACAAAGAAGGAAACTAATAATGTTTTACTTCTGAAAGGATTGGTGTGAGTAAGAATCAATTATTAAATATAAATCATTTGGAATAGTGCCTGGCCTAGGTATGTATACAGGTCCTTAATAAATGGTAAAACATTATTATTTTTAAATTATAACATAAAATATAGAAATGACAAAAAGATCTAATTTAGCAAAGGACTATCAAGGGGGCTAAGTACATTTAATTCCTGGTTGTGTCTTTATACCAATATAAAGCTGTTTATGGAATCATAGCTTACTCAAAGCAGAACATTCTCTAAGCTTTATTATTCTACAACTTGAACAGAGCAGTCATGAGCAAGAAGTATTGAACAGAGAAAGCCTTAGGGTAGGCATTTATTGTTCATTTTGATGCCATTCGCAGACTCTTTCTAAGTCAAAGAACGATGTGCCCAAATTCCAATCCGTAATCTTACTCATTTTTCATAACTAAAAAGCATGCCTTTTAGTCCTTCAGATTGAAAATTGGCAAAGATAGAAGCATACAAGCAGTTTTACAGTTTAATGAGTTTAAGCAAAATCTTTTTATAGCCCAGATTCTCTAATACAAATCAAAATTGCAATTCAAGCTTGAATAAAAAAAGAAAGAAAAAGTCTGAAAGAATACTAAAGAAAAAAAAACATGGAAATGATATTCTAACTTTTACTGTTCTGATCCCTTTCCTATGATATGCTGTAATTAATAACTGGTGTTCTCTGATTTCCTGTTGCTATTTCTGGTTTACTCTCTTCCCTGCTGGTTACTTTCACTATGAAATGGTTTGCATCTAAAGTCAGAGTTACAAAATAATATGAATTAGATCACTTAGTCTTAAATGGTTGATTGACTGTTTTCCATAGCATAGAGCATCATGCCTAAAAACCTGGTCAGTCTCTAGTCTTATCTTGATCTTAACTCTTTATCTGGCTCAAGAATAGTCCTGAATATGGATCAAACAGTCTCTAGTTATTATGATTCTCCTAAAGTCTGCTAGAACTGATCATGGGGTCAAATCTTGGTTTTATTCTTTCTGTTCAGAACACCAACCACACTTCCTAATTGTTAGATGCTGTATTTTTCTGACTCTCTCCTTTTCCTGGCTCAAGGCACATTAATTGTTGAAGTTGTATGATGTTGTCATAAGGGTTTGTTTTACTATCTTCTCTAGTGAGTGTTTGAAATTTTCTGTAATATGTTAAACAATGTACTAGATTATTACTGTCTTTATATTTTACTGGAAGCTTTATCCAAACCTGTTTCTGCTATTTTTTTTTAACATATCAGAACAAGTTTTTAATTGGAAACTTTTGAGCATATAACACCTAAAAGAGCTACTCACTCATCCCATTCTCTGGTAAACAAACATGTTGGGGGCAAGGATAACAATTTCTTCTTCAATGTGAACACTTATTAATTAATAATGAATCCCTAAAATGGTTTATCATAACTAAGTATTCCTCAATGAATTCATTGTAAGGTGTCTTTCTACTACTCTGGGACATGAGAGCTCACACCGAGCCTTTCGGCACTGAGTTTGCGATGCTTTTTAAAGATGTGTCTAAACTCAGTCAAAACCTGATGTTTCTTCCCATGTTTTTTGCTTCCCACTTCTTTACTTCTCCATGCTTTCTTTTAACATGGACTTGGGAAGCTGAAACAGCTTTCAAAGTAAGGGAGTCATAGTTATATAAGATTTAGATTCTACAGTGAAATCATAAGGTGGAGTCAGAATTATTGCCCTTTATAATATCTTAATGTTGCAACATCAGTTTAAGTGATAATAAAGCCTTGCATAGTAAAGTCTTTAAATAAGCATTAGATTATATTTTAATCACATAAACAAAAAGGGAGGACCTAGAAAAGAAATAATAGTAGGATAAAAAGTTCAAGATTTGTAAAATTGCCATTATTAACCATATTCTTTCATCTCTCTGAATTTGATTTTACTTGGCCTCACACACAAATAACAAAGGTCTTCTCTTTCTTCATCCTTGCCTCCCTCCTTCCCTTTCTCTTATTTATTGTTGAATATGAAGAAGGAGCAGAGAGACTGGTGTATTTGAGTCAATATAAGTAAATTTATGACACAGATTTACTGTATTACTTTTCTTCTTTCTGGTTGAAAAATAAAATATTTTTAACAAGTTCAGAAACTATGCAGGTGCAGCCTCCCTTCCTCTCCACTTGCAATGTAAAACACAACAGAGCCATGTAACATCAACTCATCTTTTCTTGACCTGAACCATTTCTTTGAGACAATCACTCTCAATTTACCAAGGGCATGAAAGGTTCTTAATGTTCTGGAAACTTGCATTTAATTAAAAATTTATCAAAGTAAGAACTCCTAGTATTTACTTTAAAAATGACCATATTGGCTACAAATGACAGAGACTTGTTTAACATATGTAATAAAGAGAAATACATTGGTTCTCTTGTTTGGTAGGATCTCATGGTAGCTACAAGATCTAAATAAGTGCTGCAAGTTCCAGAGCCTCAAGACTGGAACCAGGATCTAGTCAGCTACCAAAGGTTTCAGATACACATCTCTTAGCATGGCAGAAATAGAGTTTCTTTATCCAATGGGTCTTGCTTGAGTCTGAGGCCTACCTCTAGAGCATTCATTATTTTCCAGAGAATGAGATATTGCAAGTGTCTGAATCTAAAACACACATCTATACATATAGTCAGAGGGCTGGATCTCTGATTAGAAGAGAGAAAATGGGATTTAAAAATGCGCTTAATAGTCAAATGCAATAGCTACCTTGTGATCCTTGGGACAGTCATTAGAATGTGACATCTGCTTTGTTGTGGCAAAATAATTTTTTTAAAGTGTCTATAATGTATATTATAAACACATGCACAAGTTAGTCTCTAAATAGTCAAAATATTTGCATTTTCAGAAAAAAATGCCATATTTTGCTTCAGTGCCAATATGATGAGCTAAATATCCTTAAATAGTTACTTAGTACTGCATACATCTGGAATTTTAAACCGTAATACTGATAAAGGATAGGGAAAGCTTTTGGAAGTCTAATGCATTGCAAAAATAGGAGAATAAAAAAAAATCTGTATCAGGGAGTACAAAATTAAAGATAATGAAAAGATTGCCAAACAAAGATTTAATTTAATCTCATTATGCTTTCTTGAAACTTCCTTGTCAATTAAACCATGTCAAAAAATTGAGCTAAGGAAAAATGGACTAATCAATAAAGAAAGAAACTTAAAAGAGTGTAAATCAATAGCCTAGTTCCTTTCCAAATCAGAAGCCACAAAACTTAATCTCATCTCATTTTTGTCAATAGTTGTTTATAAGTAATTTGGAAAACTATACAAGATTGTTACCATAGAGATGAATAAATGGGTTGAAATCCTGAATAATCAATAGTACCTTTTATTCTTAAATTTATAAATATGTTTTGGATATCTTCTGCAAGATCAGAGAATGACTAGATATGTGTATGTATATTTAATTGATTGTTCACAATCTTAAAAATAGCAATCAATCTTTACATTCTCGAAATAAAGTCATTTCATGAAAATTCATAAAATATATACAGTTGTATAAGGCCAAACATGAATGCATAAAATACTCAGCTTTTTTAATTTAACATGACTTGTTTACACTACTATTTAGTTTATTTAACATCTAATCCCCCATACAAATGCCAAAGCTTTAGCCTTTTCTGTCTAAATGATACGTACCATGAAAATCCAGATAATTATTGTGTTTATGTATATATTTATCACAAACTTATCAGCAAGTTGTTTGATATTACCTTTGAAAAATAAGATTATGTTTATATGGTCTAAGATATGATAAGAAATTGTTAGGTAGTAACTATGTGCCAGTCATTTTCAAAGGAATTTAAGGCATAAATGTTTTATAATAGAGCATTTATCATAGATATTAATGTATTTTGCCAGTGAAAACTCGAAGTCTTAGAAACAACATGTAATCAACAGAGCCAGGATTGAATCAAGTCTGTTTGACCTCAAAGCTCATCGTATGATTTACGGTACTAAATTGTCTTCTAATTACTGATTTATACTGATGGGGAAAAATTATTTTCCAAATGTTTATCTCATTTCCTCTGAGAGGCTTAGACATCTGTATGCATTGCAATGTGACAGAGAGCAACTTCTTTCAGTCAAAATATACTTATTTCTTAATTGTCAGGCATGTCCATGTGACTTGCCTTGATCCACAGACTGTGAACATGAGTGATGTATGTTATGTCTAAGCAGAAGCTTTAAGGAACACTGGAAGTTTTCAACACCTGATCTTTTCTCTCTGCCTCAGATACAGCATTTGGTTAAAAACCAAATATGGTTTGGTCTTCTTGCCTGATACCAAGTGAACAAGAAATGTATAGCAAATAAACAGACACAAACAGTTAATATCAGTGAGAAATAAAGGTTTTTTGATATAAATTATTGAGATTTCAGGTTTTATGTTATTTATTGCAGGCAGTACTATGAATATTTACAAACAGTATTTATTAATCTAACAATTATGAAGTAAATGTGGTCTTAGTAGAATATTCTACTTCCCATTTTAAAGATAAAACTTTATGTGGTGAAAGCTCTTGGCATTCACTATTCACTATTGGTAGGAAGTTCTGATGCGGTCAGTGCATCTTAGGAGAATGAAGACAAATGACACATACTAAGGATAGAGAGATGAAAGGTAGAAAGATTCTGGATACCCCATGACACGGTTGCATCACCATTCCAGGCCTGGATTAAACTCTGACATCTTCCAAAGTGAGAAAAATAAACACTGTACTTGTCTAAGTCACTATAGTTAGGTTTCTGTTATCTTTTTCTTTTTAATGCAGCCTATAACATATGTGAAGCTTTAGACCTGCAAATTCAGACCTCTTCCCAGCTCAAAGAAATTTTCTTGTGTTTGCTTACTCTTCCTCCTGTTCCCTTTTCTCCATCAGAACTTATTAGTCACATTCAGCCTCGTGGATCTATTGTACAAGTCTTACAGCTTTTTACTTTACGTGTATGTTCTTTGAGATATCTCTTGCATCCGATCTTCTGTATTATTTAATTCAGCATTCAGTCCTGATCATCCTCCCCTTTAATTCATAAACTGAATTTTCTGAATTTGACTCGTGTGCTGCCATGCTCCCAGAGCACTTTATAATGTTGCAGTTAGAACTTTTGGCCAGGTGCAATGTCTCACACCCTTAATCCCAACACTTTTGGAGGCCGAGACAGGAGGATTGCTTAAAGCCAAGAGTTCAAGACCAACCTAGGCAATATGGCAAGACCCCATCTCTACAAAAAACTAAAAACTAAAAAATAGCCAGGCATGGTGCCATGCATCTGTCATCCTAGCTATTCAGAGGGCTGAGGCAGGAGGCTCACTTGAGCCCAGGAGGTTGAAGATACAGTGAGCCAAAATCATGCCACTGCACTCCAGCCTGGGTGAAAAAGAAAACCCTGTTTCTAAAATAAATAATAAATAAATAAAAATTAAAAATAAATAACTTTCAAGTGCTTGAGTGTTTGGGTTTTGTTTTTTGTTTGTTTGTTTTGTTTGTTTGTTTTTAAATCCAAGATTTGGTCACTTCTCCCTACTAATTCTGAATTAATGGGTATGTGTTTTGATTATTCAATCTGAGCCTTTTTATCTATGTGGGGAAGCCTATCCAAAGAGTAGATTTTTATGTGTTTATTTATGCACTTTTATGCATTCATTTATGCACTGATTTATTGGATATATTGGGACTCATGTCTAAATGTTAGACAAAATCAAAAGGACTGGGCACACTGTGCATCTGTGAACTAAGGGCAAAGTGTTCACTTCTGCTTAAGGCCCTTGCAGTAGATCTTTCCGCTTGTGGGTCTTTGTATAGTTTCCTATTTGATACGTAAAGAAGACGAACATGCTTTTTTCCCCTTGGCATTTTGAAGAGACCCAGCTTGCACTTTTAGTATCTTTCTGGCATTCCGGCACTCTCAAAAGGCTATGGCATGATGCCCAGATTTCGCTAATTCCCCCACAAACAGCTCCTGGCAGGAGGTTCTTTCTTCCATTAAGGCCTCTGGACTTATTGGCCTTATTGCAGGAAATTTCTTGTCCCCCACATCACTCTTTAAAGGGACCTCCACAAATCTCGAGGCCTAGTCCCTCCTAAGAGCCTGCAAGTGTCAGCAGCCACCGGGCTCAGGAGAGGCAAATAACCTAAGTCTGGCTGAGGAGTGGAGGAGAGCCATGTTCAGGCTCCAAATTCCCAGAATTTCCTTTATTTGTGTTAAGATGATAAGGTATTTTGCGTGGGTATTAATTTTATATTATTGCCATGACAAATTACCACAAACTGAGCAGCTCGAAGCAACGTAAATTTATTATTACATAGTATCTGTCGGTCAAAACTCTGAGAGGCAGAAATTAAGTTTTTGCAAGGCTGCTTTCCCCGCTGGAGCCTCTAAGGAAATATCCACTTCTCAGCATATTCAGGGTATTGGCTGAATTTTGTTCCTTGAGGTTGTAGGACTCAGGTTCTCAATTCCTTTCTGTCTGTCAGCTGGGAGCAAATCTTTGCTCCCAGGAGTTGTCTCCATTTCTTTGCATGCTTTCCATTTAGCCCTTCCAGGTTGGCCAGGTCAAGTCTCTCTTACACTTCTAAACTCCATCGTTTTCTTCCTCTACACTCCTTCCTTTCCTTTAAGGATTTATGTGGTTAGACTGGGCCAACCAGATATACAATATAATCATCTTATTTTAAGATCTATAACCTTATTTATATTGGAAAATCCATTCTAGTTCATCTAATGTACACATACATTCTAGGGATCAGGGCATGGGCATCTTTTGAGAGCCACTCTGCTTAATATAGCATATCTGAATATTGTTGGGATTAACCTATTTTATGTAAAGTGGTCAAATATAAAGGAGAGAGATGGTTATTTATGGTTTCTAAGGCAATAATAATAAATAGTATCCTAAATACAAGAGAGTTAATTGACATAGAAGAGAAAGAGGAGTTCCAATAAAGTTATAGGAAGGAAGAAAGAATGGATGGTAAAAGTGGAGTTAAAAGAATAAAAGAAGTTCAAGATGGTGGAGGTGAGCAAAAGAGCCTTAAGCTTCAGTGAGGATGAATAAAATGAAAATTAGAAGTTTTACTTGATTTAGCAAGTCGATGTCCTTGAATACCTTTTTAAAGGATGTTCAGATTGGAGAAAAGCAATAGAAAACAGATTGCAAAGGATCAAGAAACTAATGAGAAACTGAACATGAATACATCTAATAGGCTTTAATGTTTTGGATTGAAAGTGCAAGGAAAAAAACGTGTAGCTGGAGCTACAGTGTCATGCAGTTAAAGGACGCAGGTTGAAGGTAGTTAAGCGTCCTGAGAGATCATCTTTTTGTAGTTTACAAGTGTGATGATTAGGTTTTCAGACTCATGTGTGAGATATGCCTTCTTCAAACCTTTTTATGCTATCAGCACATTGTCTGGCTGACATAAAAAGAGAGAGATTTCTGAAAATATTTTCATGATTGGATATGGGGTGAGAGAGAAAAATACACATCAAAAATTACTGTCAGATTTCTGTTGCTCATTGAGTTGATGGTGCTATCAAGGCTTCACCAGGAAATGGCAAGAGAACACCACAGTTGCAGAAAGAGGATTAATTTGATGTTATGCTTTGTTTCATAGATTACTAGTTACCGTGCCAATATTTATGTTTCCATTCAATCTTTCTTGCAGCACCATAATTTTGTGCTGATAAACAACATACTTGGCCAAAAAAAGACCCTATATTTTTCAGCTTCCTTGGCAGCTAGAGATGGCCAACAGATGTAAGCAGATGTCATTTCGCTGGAATTCCCAATTTTACTCTTTCTTCCTATATGAAATGTGAAGAAAATAGCTGTAGCATCAGTGACTTTCTTGGATCATGGGGAGTCTTGAATATGAACTACTTCAGTTTGGACATGGAAAAAAATAAACAATAAAAAAATGATTAAGATCAAATCTCTTAAACTTCAGAACCAAGAATGGGGAGAGAAACGAGAAACGAGCTTCTTTTGTAAAGCAAAATAAATATTTGCTGGATGGGCTAATGAAGAAACTTATCCCACTCTCAGAGTAGATGATCTTTATTATTCCCGGTATTGGGTTATGATAATTACACACCAGTAAACCCATGTGTTTCTCATTGTCCTTTTTCAAATACGATTTTTTATGGTTGTTAACCTAGTCCTACTTCACTCTCACACAATATTGGCTGTGTCAGAGAAGAAATGTGTCTTTTAGCTTAAAATTTACCGGGTCAATAATAACCTAATCTACACCCAAAGAATGGGATGATAAACACAGAAATTCTAGTTCATGAGTTAGATTTAGTGCTCGGATGGAATTAGGGATTTGTCTCTCTAAAAGGGTAGATTACCCGGTATATGGAATGGAGAGTGTGCATGAGTTGGTGTGTGACACAAGAGCCAAAATATGGTAGAATTTTCTTTTAATTCCCATTCTTCAATTTTTTCTCAGTAATTGAAGCTTCTCAGATAACTTAATGTAAACTGATAGAAAAGACACTTCAAAACAATGAAAATACCTTTATCTCATGGCAGAACTTGTTGAAACAAAGTAAATCCAATTTTGTAATTTTGTCTTGTTAATGAAGACTATTTTAGAGGCAGCCTAATAATAATGATATTATGCTTGATTCTCTTTTGGCCCTTGCTTTTGCATCAATCGCTTTCTCTCAAAAGTATAAAAATATTATGTCAAATTTTAGAGTTTTTAAGAGCTTGTGTTTTCATACCAACTTATTTAACAAGTTTAAATAACACCTTTAATTTCTAATTTACTTTCATTGATACGAGTTCAGAGATGCAGAAACCCCAAACATTTACTTACTACTATGTATGATTATATTTTTCTGTGATTATCATCAGGATTTTTCATGATAGTTCAGTTCAATTTTAATGCTACTGCTTTCAAATCCTTAAAAAACTGAATAAGAAAAATGATAATATAATGGTTCTATTATGGTAGAATGGTCAAATTACTATGAGGAACTTATTCAAAAGTATGTTTTTCTCACCAAAATTAAGAATAACTTTGTTATAAATATTGGATTAAGTTTTGAACCACCTAACTTTTTAATGTTTTCAATGTGCTGTTTTGTTTCTTATATAATGTAGACAATTCATTAAGTAACTTTCTCTAATTTTCAAAACAAAACAAATGACAACCCTTAAAATATGGGCACATTACTTCTAATTTTGGCATGAATACTTAAGTTTTAGAGTATTAAACATATAGGAAAAAATTATGAGAGATTTTAAGATATTTACTTAGGTAAACATTAATGTATAAATGTAGTTCTATTGATGTTATTTCATACAATTAAAAAATAAATTTTAGCAACTAACCACTAGTCAACTTTAAGTGTTAACATTTTTCCAATTGTGTATCTTCTAGAATCCCTGGCCAGCAGTTTTTCATCACATTAGCAGCAGAAATATTATAGTGTTTTCATAACAGCCATATTTTTCTTGAACCCTGTTACAAATTTTTTCAATTTTTTTGAAATTTCTACAAAATCTTACACATAACATTGTAATGCCTATTTGGCTGAATACATTTTATCTTAATCTGTTAATTGAAGTTCATGGAAAAGTTGAAGGGGGTTGGTCATGGCGATGAAACAGGAAGGAAGTTGGCAAGGATTTAATATTTTTTTCAAATAATGATATATTCTTCATCTTGGTGGGGAACAACTTTCCAAGAACTTCTTGAATTTCTAGATGTCTTCCAAGTGAGGCACTAACTGCTATATTCCTGAGCAGTTTCTGCACTGGAAAATAGAAATAACATTTCTCTTCAGAGCAAAGTGCAGGAATGCTTATTGCCTGGTAAAAAAGATTCAGGTTCTTAAACTCTAGGTTCCCAATCACATATCCTACTGTGTATATGTGTGTAGATATCTATGTGAGACTACCTACATTACCTCCTAAAATAACAGTAAAATAAATGGATAAGGGTATACTGATGCTTGTATTATATTCTGGGCCATGAGTAATAAAATTCTTAACCTCTGACTCAGGAGTCTCATGTTCCTGCCAAAATCCATGAATGCTGTTTGATTAAATCATATACAAATTCAGAATATAATGCCAGGCAAATGGTATAGGCATGTGTCTATTCAGGATGCTGGTTATGTCCAGGATCAGAGTTTGCATAGCACAGCTTAGATTTTTTGGCAAAATATTAATAAAACTAGAATGAAGAGAGATGGGGTGGTGGGTTTAGACACCAATTTCTAATGTGCAAAAGAACACTAAACATCACATAAAGTTCATGATAAAATGTTGACAAATGATTAAAATAAAAATTTAAAATATATTTATTTCATATTATATATTCAATGTATAAAATATATTTATATAAATTGATATCTAATCTCTATATTAATTATATTAACACCAATATTATGTTATATATTATACTAAACTTTATATTATATTAATAATATATTAATTAATTAATAGATTATATATAAATACATAATCTACCCTTTTAGGGAGGCAAATTCCTGTTTCCATCAGAGCACTAAATCTAACTCTTGAACCAGAATTTTTATGTCTACCATTCCTTTCTCTGGGTGTGGACTTGGCTATTTTTGGTCTGGTGAATTTTATCTGAAAGACGCATTTCTTCTCTGACACAGCATGTCGTATATGAGATTAAAGTAGAAATAGGTTAATTACCATAAATATATATATATAAAAGACATGTTACATATTTATTTAATAGGTATTGCATATTTATATATAAAATATATATTACATACTTAAATACATATATATTATATATGTATTATATATGACATATTTGTTTAAAATATTAAAATTTTTAAAATTGAGCTCTTCTTTTTCCAGTATTTGATTGTAATATGAGTTGGGAAAATTCCAAGTATTTTCCCTCCTGTTTTTTTTTTTAAATATGTATAATTCCTGTACCTTTAGAGTCCTGATTCTGATTGCCAGCATCTGTAGTCAAGAGCCCACCTTAGCTTTCACAGCCCAGCTCTCTATGGTATGGGAAGGCTCTTAACAAAGGAAGAACTGGCAATGCAGCAGACTTGTGTAGGTGAGTGGAGGGGCAAAGCAAAAGCAAACACTAAGTAACATATGTTAGTTATTATATGTTCTATATGACAAAGGCCTTCTAATGTACAGTCAGTTTCACTGATTTGTAGCAATTTATGTATTTTTAAAAATATATCATCTATTATTACTTTTAATACAGCTAATTTGCAAATCAGTAAGCCATTCACAGAAAATAAAGGTTTTATTAAAGGTCTCATGTACAGACACCTGTATTTTTATGACAATGGCATCTTCAAGACATCCTTATTATTATACTCTTAATACAGCTTGTAGATGGTCATTAAATTAGCAAGAATTGCCTACATTATGGCTGTTCTTTGAAAAGAATCCCCTTGAGGAATGTTAGCTTACTACTTGGAAAAGATATCAGGACGGCTTCATGGCTCTTAGCTGATGATGTATGTTCGCTGCTACATCTGATAGACCTGACTTCAAAATTTTAACTATCTTCTAGTTTCTGAACAAAATATTAAGATGTTCTGAGTTGCAAATTAGAAGTACCTGTATTGTAATATATAATGACAATTTTATGTAGTTACAAAACTTCCAAAATCTCAGTTTTTATTTAGTTTCTTTATTATAATATTCTAATTAATAAGTACCATTTTTAAAATTACTCTGTTTCTATAAATATATTTTACCTTTGTCCAATAAAATGACCATTCCTCGTTAGTTCAGGATTCCTTGAACCATTAACTTTGATGTTGTACTTCAGACATGTTTAAGGCATTATTGGTCTTTACCTTATCACATTTCTTTATCTTGTAGATTGTAATTACCTCCAAACTTTTGAACTACTTAAAAAATTCAGGTTTAAAAATATTTTTCTTTTATTTCCTTAATCATTATTTAATTAAACTGATTTTTTAAAAGTATGGTAAGGTTTACAGGATAAATATTCAATTATTCTAGAAGACTTGCTCTACAATTGAGGCAAGTACTTTATTAATAAAAGTAGGTAATTAGTGACGATAAAAATAAATATCACACAAAACTGAAAAATTCATTTGTAATGCTAAATGAAACAAGTTGTCAAGGGAGATAAAGCAAGCACTTAATAATGTGCAAAATAGAGTCTATCTTTATAAATAATTTATAATAATGAAAAATAATATTTTTGCTAAACTTTGAAGACTACTGGGAAAACATTTTTGTTTGGGCATGATGGCTCATGCCTGTAATCCCAACACTCTGGGCTGCTGAGGTGGGCGGATCGCTTGAGGCCAGGAGACTGAGACCAGCCTGGGCAACAGAACAAGATCCCCAACTCCACACACACACACACACACAAATTTAATTAGCTGGGACTGTAATCCCAGGTACTTGGGATCTGAGGCAGGAGGATCACTTGAGCCCAGTAGTTTGAGGCTGCAATGAGTTATGATTATACCACTGTGCTCCATTCTGGGCAACAAAGCAAGACCCTATCTCTAAATAAAATGAATAAAACATTTTTTATTTTTTAAATTGTATACATAATTGTCCATATTTAAGGGATAGGTTTGATATCTTTATACATTAACCAATATGTAATTACAAAGCAGATTATTTAGGGTATCCATCTCTTCAAACATTTATCATTTCATTGTGTTGGGAACTTCTAAATCTTCTCTTTTAGCTATTTTTAAATATACAATAAGTTATTGTTAGCTATAGTTACACTACTGGGCTATCGAACAATATTATTTATTCCTCCCATCTAACTGTATGTGTTTACCCATCAACCAATCCCTCTTTATCCCCTCCTCAACCCTTCCTAGCCTCTGGTAACTATCATTCTACTCTACTCCAATAGGTCAAATTTTTTAGCTTCCATATATGAATCGGAACATGAAATATTTGTCTGTGCCTGGCTTATTTCACTTTACATAATGTTCTACAGTTCCATACATGTTTTTGCAAATGACTTGATTTTATTTTATTTTTAATGGAAGAAGAGTATTTCCTTGTGTATACATATATTTTCTTCATTCATTATTCTGTTGATGAAGTTGTAGGTTAATTCCATCTCTTAGCTATTGTAAATAGTGCTTCAGTAAACATGGAGATGCAGGTATTTCTGATACACTGATTCCTTTTCCTTTGAATAAATACCCAGTAGGGGAATTATTGATTGCATGAAATCCAGTTTGCATAAAATTATTTTTAATTTTTTAAGAAACCTTCACACATTATGTTCCACAATGACTGTACTAATGTACATTCCCACCAACATTGTACTAGGGTTTTCTTTTCTCCACCTCCTTATTAGCATTTGTTATTTGTCTTTTTCATAATAATTCTAACAGGAGTGAGGTGATACCTCATTCTGGTTTTTATTTGCATTTCCTTAACAATTGGTGATACTGAGTATTTTTTCACGTACCTGTTGGCCATCCATAAGTTCTTTTTTTTTTTTTTTTTTGAGACGGAGTCTTGCTCTGTCACCCAGACTGGAGTGTAGTGGCGCTATCTCGGCTCACTGCAAGCTCCGCCTCCTGGGTTCATGCCATTCTCCTGCCTCAGCCTCCAGAGAAGCTGGAGAAGCTGGGACAACGGGCGCCCGCCACCACGCCCGGCTAATTTTTTGTATTTTCGGTAGAGACGGGGTTTCACCGTGTTAGCCAGGATGGTCTCGATCTCCTGACCTCGTGATCCACCCGCCTCGGCCTCCCAAAGTCCTGGGATTACAGGCATGAGCCACCACGCCCGGCCCATAAATTCTTTTTTGAGAAATGTTTATTCAGATCCTTTGCACACTGTTTAATGCTTTTTCTTTTCTTTTTTTTTTTTTTTTTTTCTTTTTTTTTTTTTTTTTTTTTTTTTGCTGTTTCATTGTTTGAGCTCCTTGTGTATTCTGGATATTAGTCCCATGTCAAATGAATAGTTTGCAAATATTTTCTGCCAATTTTTAGGTTATCTCTCCATTCAGTTGGTTGTTTTCTTTGCTGTACAGAAGCTTTTCATTCAATATAGTCTCATCCATTAATTTTTATTGCCTATATTTTAGCTAAAAAAATCTTTGCCTAGACCAATTTTTTAAAGTTGTCCTCTATGTTTTCTTATAGTGTTTTTTAAGTTTTTGGTCTTACATTTAACTCTTTAAATGATTTTGAGTTGGATTTTTTAGATGGTGAGATACAGGGGTCTAGGTTCATTCTCCTGTGTATGGATATCCACTTTTCCCATCAGCATTTATTGAAGAAACTGTCCTTTCCCCACTGAATGTTCTTGGCTCCTTTGTCAAAACTCAGTTGGTTGTAAATACGTGGATTCATTTCTGGGTTGTTTGTTCTGTTCCATTGGTCTGTGTGTGTGCTTTTATGCTGGTACCATGCTGCTTTAGTTACTATACTTCCACAGTATTGGTCTTTGTGTCTGTTTTCATGCTAGTACCGTGTTGCTTTGGTTACTATAGTTCTGTTGTATATTTTGAACTCTGATAGTGTGATGCCTCCAATTTTGTTCTTTTTGTTCATTATTACTTCAACTATTCAGAGTCTTCTGTGGTTCCATACACATTTGAGGATTGTTGTTTCTATTTCTACGATAAATGTCATTGGTATTTTAGTGGGGATTGCATCGAATCTGTAAATTATTTTAGGTAGTATGGTCATTTTAACAATATTAATTCTTCCAATACATGAGCATGAGATGTATTTTCCTCTGTGTCCTCTTCAATTTCTTTCATCAGTGCTTTTCAGTTTTTGTTATAGAGGTCTTCCACTTGCCTGGTTGAATGTATTTTAAGGTATTTTATTTTTCTCGTAGCTGTTGTAAATGAGATTTCATTCTTATTTTAAGCTAATTTGTAATTGGTATATAGAAACACTACTGATTTTTTGTATATTGATTTTGTATCCTGCAACTTTACTTTTTAATGTCTCCTTTTTCATTTCTTATTTTATTTATTTGGGTCTTCTCTCTTTAATCATTTATTAATGTATCCAGAAGTTTATCATTTTTTTATTTTCAAAAACTTGATTTTTTGATCAAAATTTTTATCCCTATTTTTTTAGTTGTGCTCCATTCTTTTTATTTCTTTCCTTCTACTAATTTTGTGTTATATTGTTCTTAATTTTCTAGTTTCCTGACGTACATCTTTAGGGTGCTTAAAATCTTTCTACATTTGTATGTAGTTTTCATTCCTACAAACTTTCCTCTTACATTGTCTTTGCTGTATTCCATAGGTTTCAGTATGTTATATTTCCATTTTCTTTTTTAAATTTTGTCCTTAATGTCTTTGTTGACCCAACAGTCATTCATGAGCATGTTTTTTATTTTCCATGTATTTGTGCATTTTCAAACTTCCTCTTTTCTTGATTTCTACTTTTAATCCATTGTAGTGTTACAAGATAGTTGATATAATTTTCATTTTTTAAAAAATTATTGAAACTTATTTTGTAGGCTAATATATAGTCTATCCTGAAGAATGTTCCATGTGCTGATGAGAAAATGTGCGTTTCATAGTTGTTAGTTGAAATGTTCTGTAAATGTCTGTTAGGTCTACTTGATCTAAGATGCAATTTAAATCCATGTTTCATCCTTCATTTTCTGTCTAATTTGTTCAATATTGAGAGTGCCATGGTGAATCCACCAACTATTATTGTATTAGAGTCTGTTTCTCCCAATATTATCTAAAAATGTTTGCTTTATATAGCAGAGTGCTGCAATGCTGAGTGCATATATACCTAGAATTGTTACATCTTCTTGATGAATTGATATTTTTATCATAACATAATGACCTTGTCTATTTTTAGAGTTTTTTAAATTTAAAGTCTATTATATATAAGTATAGCTACTCCTGCTCACTTTTAGGTTCCATTTGCAAGGGATGTTTTTTCATCTCTTCATGTTTATATGTGTCTTTACAGGTAAAGTGGGTCTCTTGTAGGCCGTATTCACAGTATTTTTCTATTCAGCCAGTCTGTATCTTTTAATTGGGAAATTTAATGTGTTTGCATTCCAGATGATTAATAGGGACGAACATATTCCTGTCATTTTGTTAGCTGTTTCCTGGTTGTTTAGTATATCATTCGTTCCTTTCTTCCTCTCTTATTGTTTATCATTGCAGTTTAGTGGTTCACTGTAGTGGTAATGTTTAACTCCATTCTCCTTCCTATTTGTGTATCTGCTCTATGAGTGAATTTTATACTCAAGTGTATATTCATGATGGTATTAATAGTTATCATCTTTTCACTTCCAAATGTAGGACTCTCTTACCCATTTCCTGTAGAGTCAATGTAGTGGTGAGGAATTCTCTCTGTTTTTGCTTAAGAACACTTTAATTCTCCTTTGGTTTTAAGGGTAGCTTTGCTGTGAATAATATTCTCGGCTGACAGTTTTTGATCCTTTTAATACTTTGAATATATCATCCCATTCTCTCATGCTCTGTATGGTTTCTGTTGACAATTATGCTGTTAGTCTTACGAGAATTCCTGAGGGTCATGTGTAACTTGACACTTATGCTGTTTTTAGAATTCTCTCTTTGACTTTGGCCTTTGAAAGTTCGACCATAATGTGCTTTGAAGAAGACATTTTTGCATTGAATCTATTTGATAACGCTTAAACATCCTGTATTTAGATGGTTATATCTCTTACAAGAGTGGTGAAGTTTTCTGGTATTTTTTTGTTAGATTTTCTGTGACTTCATTCATATCTTCTACAACTCTCAAAAGTCAAATATTAATTCACTGTAGAGAGTCCTGTATGTCATGTAGTCCTTATTTATTCTCTTTTATTCTTTAATTTTTTTTGTCTGATTGGTTTATTCAAAAAAAACAAAAACAAAAAACCTGTCTTCAGGTTCAGACATTCTCTTTTCTGCTTGATCTAGTTTACTATTGAAGTTCTCAATTCTATTTTTTGTTTCATTCATTGAATTATTCAGTTCCAAGATTTCTGTTTAGTTCTTTTTCATGACAACTATCACTGAATTTCTCATTCAGATCATGAATTGTTTTCCTTTTTTTTTTTTTTTTGGTAATATTCATCTGTGTTTACTTGTATCCATTTGACTTTCTTTAATATCATTATTTTGACTTTCACTTATTTTACAGATTTCATTTCTACTTGGATCTGTTATTGAAAAATTATTGTGTTCCTATTTTGTTTCCTTGCCTTTTTACTTTTCCTGTTTCCTTACATATCTGCACATTTACTTTTCTTGTTTCCTTACACTGATATCTGCACATTTCTTACAATTTTATGGATTGACTTTCATAGGAAATACACTTTTCTATAGCTGTGTCTATGTTGTTGGTTGGGCAGGGTGCTTTGGCTTTGAATTTAGGTGGGTGCAGTACAATAGTCTTTGTATGATTTGTTTGGCTGTGATCAGTTTAGTGGTATCTGAGTTTCTCAGTAGCACAGGCTGCAGTTTTTAATGGAGGTTGTGGCAAGGCTTTGCTGGGGATGCTAGGTGAACTAGAGAAAGCAGAAGAGAGAATATCTGAACTTAAACACAAGTCTTCTGAAATAACTAAATCAGACCAAAACAAAAACAACAACAAAAAAAGATTAAAAATGAGGTAAGTCTATGTGACATATAACACATCATACTTTGACCAACTATTTGAATTTTGAGAGATTCAGAAGAAGAAGAGACGGGCAAAGTCATTGAAAACTTATTTAACAAAGTAACAGGGGCTATGGCAGGCAGGCATATTAGTCCTTAGGCTTTCAGGTGACTCAAGTGGGCTCTGTTGGTGGAAAATCTGGGCAGGCCAATCCTTGGGCCTCCGGACAGCTTGCTCAAGTGTCACTAGTGACAACGATGGACTGTGTGGAAGAGCAGGTCCTTGAACTCCTGGGAAGTGTGCATAGCAGTGGCAGTGGCAGTAGCATCAGCAGGTCAACCTGCTGGCCCCTGAGCAACATGTGTGGGGTGTCACTGGTGGCAGTGGCCAGCTGGGTAGTCCAATCCCCAGGCTCCTAGGTCATACATGCAGGTGGATAATGGTGGTGGTAGTAGCTGTAGATTGAGAAAACTGTCCTCCAGGTCCCAGGGAGGCATGGGTGGGCATTGGCAGCAGGTAGGGTGGGTTATGGTGCACACAGGCGCAATGGGCAGGGTGGGCCTGTGTTCGGGCTCCCAGTAGCCACACATGGGCAATAGCTACCAAGAAAACATTTTGTTTTATGTTTAGCAACAGGCATTACTATTTGCTAACAGGATATGTCACAATAAGATAATATAAACAAGAGTTTTGTCAATTAAATGAACATTTATTCACTTTCAAAATTAATTTTACTTTTAAATCATGCAACGCATTTTTGCTATAAAATGAGAATTCAATTTATATATGAGAAATTATATGAATTCAGACACTCAGAAATTATAAATATAAAAATATTTATTTTTCCTTTTGAAAGTGTATATACTCTATGACCACTCCTTATAGTTGTATTTTGCAGTCTTAGTAAGAAAGAACATTCTGAGAAAATTAATAATAAACAAGTTGATCAGGGCACTTGATAAAGGAATTGGTAGTAATAAATATGTTCTTATCACTAACAAACATAGGATATACACTAACAAGCATGTTAACCTAAATAGGTTATACTGACATACTATTAGAACCTTTAATAATTGTAATACTCTCAAATCCCAATTCTCATCTAGCTTTTGTATATATAAAGTAGGTAGAAGAAATATGTTTCTGGAACTCGAGAACACTATGTCAGCCTTAGTAAGAATTCAGAGTCTTTAGTGTACTCTTTATAACTGGAAAACAAAAAAGTTGAGGTGAAGAAAATGAGACTACATTAATAGTAGCTGGGAAAACAGAACAGATATGTAAGAGAGAGATTCCTGGAGACATGCAACATTTAGAGAATGTATAAGATAAATATATAAACATATAGGATACAGAAGACACTGGCTGGAGAATGTAACCAGAATAAACTTGATAAATTCTCACAATATCTTTTAGTTTGCACTGGTCTTTTAATAATAACATATTAAGACTTGTATTCCTTACCCACACAAATAACCTAAGTGGCATTTTAGGCACTACTGCAAGTCTAAGAGAAAGGATTACTGTATGGAAGCAGAAATAACTTTCAACATCATTCAAAGTGTACCACATGAGCAAGGATAAAGCCCACTTTTCTCCTCAATTGCTTCAAATAAAAACAATCTATGTGGTCCTTTGTGATATGAAAATTATTTTACAAATTTGTCATCTCTGCATCTATGAAGGTATGCATAGGAAAACAAACTTGAAATGCCTTTGGAAGAGTACAGAGGGTTAGAAAATGATGTATTGTTTATATCCAATTTAAGCTTATTTTGTAACTGCATATTTGCTCAGAAGTGTTGGGGAAGTTTTATTCTCTTCTATCATGTTTTTTTAAAAAAACTCTGTCCAGATAAATATATAGGGTTTACATTAAAAACAGATGAAATTTTTTCATAATCCTTAATGGATTAAGTTGAGTTTGAAGTATTGATCTGCAGGAGAATCTATTGAATAGCTTAAGGGAAAGTCATCAGAATTATCTAGTTAGAAATAGAAGACATTGGAGTAGTTGTACAATTTGACCAGACTTTGGGCAGGAAGAGAGGTAGAGAAAGAGAAACAGTATACAGACTGTAGAATAGTAGTTGTTGACTAAGTAACAAATAGCTCTCTGAGAAAATAGAGTTAAATGTCTCCATCTTGCCCTTGCAAAAAAACTTCCACTGTAAAGCACAGAGTTACAATGAGAAAACAGACTTCGAATGACTCTGATTATGTCCATCTTGTGGGAAGATCTGGGGCATCTGGTAGGGATGTGATTGTGCCTCAGGCACAGGTAACTTTGAGCCGGTGTGCTCCAGAGCAGTCTACTCCAAGTGCAGACTCTACGATTATGCATCACTGTGATGAGCATCACTCAGGAGACTGCTAGTACCATAGAATTCCAGGCCCCACCTTGACCTCCTGAATCAAGATCCACAATTTAACAAGATCTCAGGAAGATTTGTATGCACATTATAGTATGAGAAGCACTGCTCTAGAGAGTATATGCAACTGCTGGCTAATTGCTTCTGCCCTGACACTCGTCAATTCAGCATGAGCAATAAATCCTATAGTTACTTATCTCTGTTGTCTCACCTGTTCTCTCCTTTGGCATTAATGCCTGTGAGCCAACCAAGACCAGAGAGAGGCATAAGCTCCCTAGGCTGGTGCCCTGAGAATTGGCTGGTTCCCAACAATTTAAGCACTTGATACCTACAGGTGATTCTCTCTGCTCTTTCATCACCTTGAGGGGTGATACAATAAGACCTTAACAGAATATACTTCTTGACTTTATTAGGCGATATAAAAATGTCTAACTAATCATTTCCTAACGAAATACCACAGGCTTACGCAAATGAAAATGTTTCATTTTTCGTAGAAAATAATGGCTAATGGAGCATTTTCTTTAGAGATCAAGAAAAATTTTATTAATATATTTATATGAACCACATGAATAAATATGTTAGCATATTAATTAGATAGTGCTTCTTGGTTCTAAATAGAAATATTATCCTATTAATGTTTAATGCTCAGTGAATGAAAATAATTCACAACCAAGCTGTTTAATGTCTCATTTTCTGCTTGCAAGTCTTAAGTAAGTTTTTACATGTTATAGTAAAAGATCTTGTCAGAACTTCTTATTTCCTAGGGAGCTAGCAAATGATAATAAATGCACTTACAAAAAAGTTTCAAACTCTAGTAATTGTCTTTAATAAATTGTCTTTCTGCTCCCTCTTAGTCTATCCACCATACTCATTAAAGAGAGGCTTCCATATTGAGAGCCCAGAAATCAATCTAAGTACATTCTCCATAATCAATTGCACCCAATGGGATATTCTTCATGTAATAAATACTTACATGGATTGTATCATAATGGCATTGGGGCCCATTATTTAACAGCCTTTCCTCTTTTGAAGAGATATTGGTCTGGAAATTTTCCAGTAGAGAAAGATTTTCAGAATAATGCATTTTCATTGAAATTCTGTGCTTTGTGTAAAGTTAGAAATGAAAAAACATAAATCATTTTCTACTAACCTAAAAATGCAGTAAGAATGGAGGTTTTATTAAACATAGGTACTCTGCAGATAAAAATGTATTATGTCAACTGTAAAATGAGGAGAATTATGAAAATTAAATAGCTTTCATTCACTTGAGAGAACACCCCCTTTTTAAAGTCTAAAAGGTAGGTAGTTATTAGCTAATTCAGAAATCACAATGTTTTAAATATAAAAATGAAAAAATGTTACTTTTATTGTAGTTACTAAAAAGCAAGGGTTTGATGTAAAATTATTTTTGAATATGTTTACATAAACTAATTACTAAATATTTCAGAAGTGACTTTCCAGATTAATATAGTTCCTTGAGGATAATTTAAACCAATACCACAGTTATGAATAATTAATATAAACATTAATTGAAAATTTAAAACTTATAAGCAACAAAATAGCTGATGATTCATAGAATGTATTTCTCAGTATTATAATAACAAATTATCATTTTTTTGCAAATGGAAGTGATGGGACTATATAAGAAATTGTATACGCTAAACAGATGTTCTTTTTTTTTTTTTTTTTTTTTTTTTTTTTTTTTTTTTTTTTTTTTTGAGACGGAGTCTTGCTGTGTCACCCAGGCTGGAGTGCAATGGCCAGATCTCGGCTCACTGCAAGCTCCGCCTCCCGGGTTCACGCCATTCTCCTGCCTCAGCCTCCCGAGTAGCTGGGACTACAGGCACCCGCCACCTCGCCCGGCTAGTTTTTTTTTTTTTGTATTTTTTATTAGAGACGGGGTTTCACCGTGTTAGCCAGGATGGTCTCGATCTCCTGACCTCGTGATCCGCCCGTCTCGGCCTCCCAAAGTGCTGGGATTACAGGCTTGAGCCACCGCGCCCGGCAACAGATGTTCTTATACTGATAACTTTCTGTTGTTAGAGTTGTTGAATTGCTTCCTACAAACTCACATAAACATAAATAATTTTAAAAAGAATATTTTCCAATTATGATAAACAATACTTCTAGAAAGCCCTATGTAAATATATATAGTACAGTCATTGAAACTTGTAGTTCTAGATATTAATAACTAATGAAGAAGAGCTAAGAACATCTTGATTGAAAATTTCCGAGATTAGCTCAGACAAGGCTCCTATGAAATACTGCTGAAATATAAAATTTAAATAGCCCTTTGTAGCATTCTGCAGAACAGACTAGCTACCACAGCAATAACATTGCATGAAAATCAGTGATGCTAAATATTAATGTTACTGGAAACAATCTAGACAATTCAATGAGATCATATGCAGACTAGGAGCAAGTGTATCTTTATCTTAAGTCCATTTAAGTTTCCCCTCACTCTTGTGACAGACTCTGATGAAAGCAAGGGGAACAATGATAAGGTTGCAATCACCTGAACTAGAAGAAGCAGGCATCTGGTCCTATCTCATTCCTAAGCTTTAGCCTCTACAATGACTAAAACAATTTTAAATCCAATGTGGCACATTTCTGGACAATTCTCTAAAATTACTGATAACTTAAAGCAGGACAATTTTAAGAAATTAGAGCCCAACATCATGGAACACATTATCAACTTATTGTTGTTTCTATTCTTACTCACAAGACTGTTTAGATAATTGATTGAACTTCTAATTTGCTCTAGATTTTGTCGATCCTATATCCCAGTTTTTAAAATTGGACTCTCATTTTTTAACTGTTTCTGAAACCTTCAGTCTCTACATTGGAAATGGCTTAATTCCCAGACTCTAGGATTGGGGTATTTCCCTATCCTTCCCCAACTTGTTAATTTCCAAGGGACTGGAGCCTGTGCTTGAATCCTAGTCCAGTGGCAGAGATTTTGCTACTTGATTTTTCCCTTAAACTCATACATACTTCTGACTCTTGAATTTCTCATTTCTATGGTCTGACTCTTGGACCTGCTAACATAATCTGTCTGTGAAGTCTACCACCCCTCAGGTACTTTTATGCCCTTTGAATATCATGCCAGACTAAATTATCTCCTATGAAATTGGTTATTTTCTCCAGTAAATATGATTTAGATGGTGGGTTATCATGCCGTCCCTTCCTAGTTATGAAATTATGTAATGAAATTATGTCAGAGGCAGGAAGTCCCGGCACAGACTGAATTCCATTCCGTAGGAATATAAAGAAAGACAGATGCTTGAGAAATTTTAGAGATCTCCTAGAAGATTAAGAAGATCCTCTCAATCCTCTGACAAACTAAAAATGGCTTAACTTGGACATGAAAATGTGCTATTGAGATATGTTATTTCAGGGAGCATGATTGACTGCTATACACTGCATCTACCCTACCTCCGTGCCGTAGCCCCACTTCCTGTAGGATACTTCCAGTCAGTAACTAAGGTTAGCAGGTATATTAAGGCAGGACCATTCCTATGAGCAACTTTGCCCTGAGTGTTATTCAACCAACCTGGTAAGACTTTTCTTAAAATGGTACTGCAATCCAAGATTCCTCCTCAATCCTCCTTTCTACCCCATCTCCTCCACAGGGGTTATTTCTAAATTGCAGTCTTATGCTTTCCCCTCCTCTAATTTCTCTCATTTATCCTTATATAAAATTTCCCCAGAACATCACCTGCACAGTTATTTTTGTCTGGTGTCTGCTGCTCAGAGGACCCAAACTAACTGAAGCATGGCAGTGATAACAACAGCATTTAGCAAACACATTTTATAAAATTTCTTGTTATTAAATTACATATTTCTTATCCACTCTTTGTAAGTTTAAACAAAATAAGAAATTTTATGTTTAGTATTTTATATTTATTATTTTATGTTTGCTGTTCTGGAATTTTGTTTCTGGTGACATAAAATAAGTCATTAATTTATACTAAAGCACTTACCTGATTGGATTCTAATGGGACTACAGATGATCATTGACTTAAACAATGGTTCAGCTTACAGTTTTTCAAGTTTACAATAGATTTATCAACATGTAGCAACTGTATACATTTAAAACTAGTCAGGATTTAAAATAAATCTGTTAATTTTCATGAAATTATGCTTGGCTTTAAGTCACTGTATGTTTTATTTATTTATTTATTTATTTATTTATTTATTTATTTATTTTATTTTTTTTGAGACGGAGTCTCGCTCTGTCGCCCAGGCTGGAGTGCAGTGGCCGGATCTCAGCTCACTGCAAGCTCCACCTCCCGGGTTTTACGCCATTCTCCTGCCTCAGCCTCCGGAGTAGCTGGGACTACAGGTGCCCGCCACCTCGCCCGGCTAGTTTTTTGTATTTTTTTAGTAGAGACGGGGTTTCACTGTGTTAGCCAGGATGGTCTCGATCTCCTGACCTCGTGATCCGCCCGTCTCGGCCTCCCAAAGTGCTGGGATTACAGGCTTGAGCCACCGCGCCCAGCCTAAGTCACTGTATGTTTTAAAGCAATGAAATGAAGACTACACTTAAAATCTTGCTAATTCACATAACAACATTCTACTGTATATTCATGGCTATAAATAAATACTCTATAATTAAAGGAATGCTCTCCCCTAGTTAAAAATAGCAACATTTTATCATAAATCAGAGATTAAGGTCCCAACTGAAGAAAGTATCAGGAAAACATTCAAATAGTTCAATTATGATATGCAATTGTACTTATTTGCATAAAAATTAACACAAGGAAAATATTAAAAATTTCTCTGAGCTATGGAATTAGTAAGCATTCTAAATTTACAGTGTTTGAAAATAGTTCCCAACAATATATTAAATACAAGTTAAGTAGAAGTGATGGGATTTCAATTGGAATTAAACTATGGAAAGCAGCTGCAAAATTATCTGTAATTTTTTTCTAAATATTTAGAAAAGAACATAAACAGTAACATAATGATTTGCTCTTTGACACTATCCTTAAATGTCCATCTCATACAATTAAGCAGTAGAAAATATTATTTTGTACAGTATCAATGTTGGTGTTATTACTTCTACTTTTTATTGCTGAGGAAACAAGATGGGTATATGTTTCGTGTTTTCTTAAGCCACAAAATTTAATCTTTAAATTCCTAATCAGAGAAGAGAATGTTAAAATTTAATTCAGATGAACTTTGTAAAAATAAGATCTTTTGAAAGCCAACTCAGAAATCAACATAACTTACCATTCTCCCACATTGTGAATTCAAAGTAGTTTTCTCTTCCTTATAGAGAAAATAGTAAAGAATGTTTTTGGCTTTTCTTCTATTTTGTTATATGTGACTCATACAGAATCTCATATTTATAGGATGGACGTTTTTCTGAGTAAAATTTCCTGCTTTTAACTCTCCCCCTAAACCAGAAATTACTTTGTTTTCGTTATGGTCTGACTTTCTTATTTGTATGTTATTCTATAATATTCTTTCATGTGTGGTTTATCTCATCTGTGTCTTTGATTTTCTACTATCTACATTTGAGACATAATAAAATGTCTTTAATTCATAATATATTCATAACATATTTTTTATCAGCAGTGTGCATAATAATTAAGACTGCTGAAAGATAGATTTTTTAATTAATGTCTGTCAATGTGATAAATTCCCATAAACAAACTCTACCTCTAGAAGGGATATTTATGCAAGCCTATAATGTTCCCCAAAACATAGAAATCCCCATCTTTTTAACATATTGTAATCACATTCATCAACAAGGTACAACAGTCTTTAGTTAAAAAATAAATGAGATAAAATAAAGAGAGAAAAAAACTAAAAGCATTGACAAGTATAAAAGACTAATGTAAAGAAATTAATCTTTCACAAACTTGTGTTCACTCAATTACTCTGAGCATGTTGTAATCAATTCTAAAGGTCTATGCTATAACGAAATGACAATTTGTTTCTAAGTCATTACTCAGGGGTTTACAAATTTAAAATGTCCTTAATTTTATTTTAATGAGACATAAAATTATAAGTTCCCTGTCCTCTTAGGTGGTGAACTTAGAACAATAGTTAAATGTTATTTCCACACTAGGCCTAAATACTAAATGGGTGGCTCGAGATTTGTGATCCCCAGAGAAGGAAAGCAAGAGAAGTAGAGAATCACTTGATATGTGCCACCTGGAATTTGAAGGACACAGGAGCTAAAGTCCAACACCTTCCTTTTGAAAAACATGTAAAAATACATGGCTGACTGGATCCGCAAAACTCAGAGAGATGCTTGGGATGGGGGCAGCCCTCATTCCAAAGACTTAGTCGAAGAAGTTTATCCTGTGGGTACAGAGACACCAAGGAAAGCAGCTGAACGTGAAACGTCTTTCAAAGATTGGGGTCAAGGGATCCATGTGTGAAAGCAGAGTGAATCCAATCACAAAAGGCTATGGGAGGTATAGCAAAAGAACTCAAGAAAGTCTCTTTAATAATCATTTAAGGATAGATAAGGGAAACTAAAACTCCACTTATGTAAATAAAGTTCAAATTTCATTGTGAGAAATGAGTTTCACAATTAGAGGCAGTTAATACTACAGTTTTCTTCTTCCTTATAGGTTTATAATGTGCTATTGAGGAGAATTATTGCTTTGAGAGTAAGAGTGTATATGTTTGTGGGTGTGGTATGTACACATTTGATATAACAGTCATGAGATGGATACTGGGAAAAATAAAGAGGCATGTGTGCTACTCACAGAGCTGGGAAAATGTTGTAAAATGAATGAGACTACTAGGGTTCATGTCCACCACTGGTTCCACTGGACTTGGACTAACAAAGAACACCATAAAACACCTATTGTATGGCTTTATTATTCTAAAGTAGCTAACTTATTTTGAAGACAATTTGTTTAGGATGGGAGTAGATATTCCTTTATTTGATCAACAAGTATTTACTGGGGACCTATTATGTTCAAGGCAAAACTAAAATATAGATGAAGATTACTGCTCTCATACGGTCACATTCTATTCTGAGAGATACAGCTGTTGTCATGCTGTGAAGAAAAAAGACAGGCAAAAAGGATATAAACAATAATATTTTCACAATAAAAGCAGATGCTGTTTTCAACAGGATGGACAGGGAAAGTCGCCCAGGTAGGGCAGCAAGTTAACACTAACAATGTTCAAATATTTAGCAACTTCTGAGGCATACTCAATTTACTATATAGATAGATGCCTAATTAATTATGATGACTGCTGCTAACAAGCTTTAGTGAATTTCAGCCCTGCATAAGAATAGTTTAACAAATGTGAGAGTGATCCCTGTAGATGTCTGGGGGCATGAGTCAGACAGGCATAGGAAACAGTAAATGCATAGATCTTAGGGATGTTCCTGGCTTGGTAAGTGTGAAGACCAGCAAGAACACAAAGTTGGTGGAACCTGAGTGGGAAGGGGTAAAGGTAAAAGATGAGAAGGTCACAGAGATAGCTGGGGGTCAGATCATACAGGACTAATAGGCCAAGCATGTAAGAGCTTTGGATTTTTTTTCTGAAAGTAGCATCCAAAGGACTACAATTATATTTTTAAGGAATCACCCTAAAATTATGTGGTGAAAATAACTTTATGAAGACAAGAGAAAAGAACAAAAAGAAATATAGAATTATTATAAATTATTGAATTGAGAAATTATAGTAATGCAGAGCAGGATACAAGCAGGAGTTGTTGAGACACAATTGGCTTTAACGTATGTTTAAGGCTAGAATATGTCATAGAAAAACATTTGATAAAACTATAGCCTTTTGTTAACCTCCCCCCAAAAAATCAGGGTTAATTCTTCTGGTGAGTAATAAACAACTCTCCATGAGAATGCAGGTTTTGATCAATAGGAGTTTTATTACTTGGCACAGGTAAGGAGGACACTGGGAGTATTATCTAAAGTGGTATCTCCTGGCGGGAAATGGACAGGAGGGTTTTATGGGCAATGGAGAGAGGAGAGGGTGCACCATTGTATGCAGGGGAGGCATCCTAGTGGTGCAGACTCAGTGAGTCATTGTGCCAGCACGCAAGTTGCGTGTTATAGTAATGAAGCCATAACCCTCACGCAGGAGGGGAGACTTTTGTATGCTTATGAGGAAAATTCATTGGGGTCTATCTATTTTGCTGAGGTCTGTCAGAAGCTAGTTCCAACCAACTAGGTAACTGCATTTCACACAGAGTATGGGAAAAAACAGGCTGCAGGACAGGAGGCTGTGAAACAGGCTGATTGCTAAAGTTGATTAAATTCCTATAATCCCTGGAGAATCTCCTGCTTTGCTTACGCTATGATTGCTTGGAAGTCAGACTATGTGCTTTGAGCACATATAGTTCTGAGGGAAGAGGGTGGAAAAGGTCAGGTTATTAGTGTGGGTTGACAAAAATGGAAATAGTAAAAATTCACTTTTAGGGCCAATTACTGTTAACTATGACCACAATAATGCTGCTGCCTAACAAGCCATCTGCAAACCCTCAAGAAGTGTTTATTAATCAAACATCTGTAAGTCAGCTGGTGGGCAGGTGGGGAGTCTTTCAAATATTCATAAACAGCTAGTGTGTCAGGAGGAGGCTTCCTAGGCTGAAGTGACCTCTGCTGGGCAACTCAGCTCGGCTCTGCATGGACTCTCCCTCTGAGTTCCAAGGAGAAAACAGAAAAGTACAAGAACTTTTAAAAAAGTCTTTCTTTGTACTATGTTTACTAACTCCTCATTGGCCAAAGCAAGACACATGAACAAGGCTAGAGTCAAAGGGGAGGAGACTGAAAAATTAAAAGGCAGTGAGAATACAGAGAGCCAGATTGGAGGCATTAACAAAAACAACCTTTAAAGTGCCTTGTGAGCTGCAAAAATCATGAGTGTTGCTCAAATTGTTTCTCAAAGGTCAATTAAGACTTCAGAGCCAACAATAAAAGGTTTGGGGCTAAGACCTCATCTTCCCAATATGCCTATCATTAGAAATGGCTTCAAGGTAGCTGTGTCAGGGGTCCCCCAGACCACCCCCAGGCTCAAGAATTGGCTAGAAGAACTCACATGACTCATACGCACTCACATGACTGTTATACTCATGGTTATAGTTTATCGTAGCAAAATGATACAGATTAAAATGAGCAAAGGGAAAACTGCGGAGTAAAGTCCAGGGGAAACCAGATCAAGTTTTCAAGTGTCCTCTCCCAGTGGAGTTGCATAAATAAACTTAATTTTCTCAGTAATGATGAGTGATGAGTGGCAGTCCAAGCAAAGTGTTGTCAGCTGGGGTAGATTACTTGAGCCTTGGTGTCTACAGTTTTTACTGAGGGTCACATAGTCATTGCAGCACTTGTGATTGACTTCATTTACTCAGAGCAAAAACAGGAGCTCATTATATATTACATTGCAGATGTAAACTATCTGATCAAACTGGCACCATATGGCCCAAGGCCACAGGCATACAAAAGCAGGTGCTCATTATAAATAACATTGTTAGCTTAAACGATCTGATAAAATTGGAACAGTGTTGCCGCAAATCTCAGGCACATAAAAATATTCCTATCAGGCATGACATTCCAAAGACACAGAGCTTATTTCTAAGAGCTGGACAGTCCTCACAAAACCTTTCTTGGGAAGGTACGGAGTGTGCACAACCAAGGCCTGCTGAGTTAACATTTTCTAGCACAGTAGTCAACAATAAAATAAGGCCAAGTGGGATAGGTCAAGCTGAAAAGCCCATAAACAAAGCAAGATAATGATCCATAAAAATACTTGTAGCCCAGAAGACTATTATTTGAGGGAATTGCTTTAATTAATTAATTAATTAATCAAATACAAGCTTGTTTGCTAAAATCCTTTAATTTGCTGCTTTTCAATATCTTTCCCTGATGAATGACTCAAATATATACTATAAGAAAAGTGAACGTCATTGTACTTTATGTCATTCATTGTAGTGTTTGACTCTTTGGTATAACAGTTTAGTGTTCACTGTAAATAATAATATCTAAAATAAATCTATCAGACTGTTTCATATCCCATATGAAAACACACCACACACACACACACACACACACACACATATGCATATATATATATATATAGTTTACTGGAAGATATTAAGGAAACCTAAATAAATCAAGAGATATCTCTTGTTTATGAGTAGAAAGATGAATAGAATAAAGATGTCAATTTCTGCACATTGACACATAAATACTTTGTAACTCCAAACAAGAGGCTAACATCAATTGAACAGCTTTAGTAAGATATAATTTACGTGTAATAACTGCATACATTGAAAATATCCAACCTGATATTTGACAAATATTTATACACATGAAACTATCACTGAAATATTGATGATGCATATTTGCATCACACCCAGAAGTTTTCTTATGTCCCTTCCTAATCCATATCTCTTCAGCCTCTCTCCCTCCAAACAAAGACTGGTTTACTTTTTACGCTATCAATTAGTATGCATTTTTTACAAATTTATGTGAGTTTCACAATTCTCTAAGTGTCTACATAGTATGATTTCAATCAAACTCTTTTTCTAGTTTATTTTACTCACAATTACCTCAGGATCCATCCATGTTTTGCATGTGTTAACTGATTTTTTTAATGATTCCATAATAGTCCATTTTATGGGTTTACCACATATTGTTCATCTATTACTTCCTGGTGGACACTTTTTTTAAATTCCAGGTTTTGGGCCATTACAAATAAAGCTACTATAACCTTTGGGTACAGGTCTTTATGTGGACATGTACTTTCTATCTCTTAGGTAAATGTCTAGGATTGTTTTGCTAGGCTATACAGTAGGAATATGTATAACATTTTAAGAGGCTGCAAAAATTTTTTAAATGATTATATAATTTTATATTCCTATCACCAATGCATAATAGTTCCAGTAGCATCTCATCGTAATCAACACTTGTTTGATAAGTCTTTTTAAACTTAACCATGCTAATAGATACAAGTTATAACAAATTATAGTTTTAACTTATATTTCTTTAAAGATTAATGATGCTGAACATCTTTCCACATATCTTTTTTGGTTAAATGTCTGAGTCTTTTTTATTTTAATTTTAAGTTCTGGGGTACATGTGCCGGATGTGCAGGTTTGTTACATAGGTAAATGTGTGCTATGGTGATTTGCTGCACCTATCAACCCATGACCTATGTATTAAGCCCAGCATCCATAAGATATTTTTTCTATTGCTCTCCTTCCCACCACCTCACACTCCAACAGGCCTCAGCGTGTGTTGTTCCCCTCCCTGTGTCCACGTGTTCTCATTGTTCAGCTTCCACTTATAAGTGAGAACATGTGGTATTTGGCTTTCTGTTCCTGTGTTAGTTTGCTGAGGATAATGGCTTTCAGTTTCATCCATGTCCCTGCAAAGGACATGAACTCATTCCTCTTTATGGCTGCATAGTATTTCATGGTGTGTATGCACCACATTTTCTTTATCCAGTCTATCATTGATGGCCATTTGGGTTGATTCCATGTATTTACTATTGTGACTAGTGCTGCAATGAACATACACATGCATGTATCTTTGTAATAGAATGATTTATATTCATTTGGGTATATACCCAGTAATGGGATTGCTGGGTCAAATGGTATTTCTGGTTCTAGATCTTTGAGGAATCGAAACACCATCTTCCACGATGGTTGAACTAATTTACATTCTCACCAATGAATTTAAAGTGTTCCTATTTCTCCACAACTTCACCAGCATCTGTTGTTTCTTGACTTTTTAATAATCATCATTCTAACTGGCATGAGATACTATCTCGTTGTGGTTTTGATTTGCATTTCTCTAATGATCAGTCATGTTGAGCTTTTTTTTTCATGTTTGCTGCTTGCATGAATGTTTTCTTTTGAGAATTGTCTGTTCATATCCTTTGCCCATGTTTAAATGGGGTTGTCTTTTTCTTGTAAATTTGTTTAAGTTCTTGGTAGATTCTGGGTATTAAACCTTTGTCAGACAGATAGATTGCAAAATTTTTATACCACTCTGTATGTTGCTTGTTCACTCTATTGATAGCTTCCTTTGCTATGCAGAAGCTCTTCAGTTTAATTAGATCCATTTTTCTTTTTTCTTTTTTTTTTTTTTTTTGAGACAGAGTCTCGCTCTGTCGCCCAGGCTGGAGTGCAGTGGCCGGATCTCAGCTCACTGCAAGCTCTGCCTCCTGGGTTTATGCCATTCTCCTGCCTCAGCCTCCCGAGTATCTGGAACTACAGGCGCCTGCCACCTCGCCTGGCTAGTGTTTTGTATTTTTTTTAGTAGAGACGGGGTTTCACTGTGTTAGCTGGGGTGGTCTTGGTCTCCTGACCTCGTGATCTGCCCGTCTCGGCCTCCCAAAGTGCTGGGATTACAGGCTTGAGCCACTGTGCCCCGCCCCATTTTTCAATTACTGCTTGTTGTGATTGATTTTGGAGATTTTTGTCATGAAATCTTTTCCTGTGCCTATGTCCTGAATGATATTGCCTAGATTTTCTTCTAGGGTTTTTATTGTTTTGGGTTTTACATTTAAGTCTTTAATCCATCTTGAGTTAAATTTTGTATAAGATATAAGTAAAGGTCCAGTTTCAATTTTCTGCATATGGCTAGCCAGTTCTCCCAGCACTATTTATTAAATAGGGAATCCTTTCCCCATTGCTTGTTTTTGTCAGGTTTGTTGAAGATTAGACAGTTGTAGTTGTGTGGACTTATTTCTGGGATATCTATTTTGTTCCATTGGCCTATGTGTCTGGTTTTGTATCAGTACTATGCTGTTTTGGTTACTGTAACCTTGTAGTATAGTTTGAAGTCTGGTTTGTGTCCTTATTCTTGAGTTGTAAGAGTACTTTTTTATATTCTAAATAAAAATTATTGGTTATATGTTGTAAATATTTTGTCTCAGTGTGTGTCTTGCTTTTTATATTCTTAACAGTGTCTTTTGAAGAGCAAATATTTAAAATTTTGGTAAAGTCCAGTTTATTGATTATTTTCTTTTATATTTCTTGTTGTTTGTTTCTTTTTAATAAATATTTGTCTGTAAGGCACGATGGCTCACGCCTCTAATCTCAGCACTTTGGGAGGCCAAGGAGGGTGATTGTTTGAGGTCAGGAGTTCGAGACCAGTCTGGGCAACATGGTGAAATCCCGTTTCTACTAAAAATACGAAAATTAGCTGGACGGTAGGGGCGTTCACCTGTAATCGTAGTTACTCAAGAGGCTGAGGTGGGAGAATCCTTTGAGCCTTGGAGGCAGAGGTTGCAGTGAGCCAAGATCGGGCCACTACACTCCAGTCTGGTTAAGAGAGTGAGACCCTGTCTCAAAAAGAAAAAAAAAAAAATTGTCATACCAGAAATCACCAAGGTATTCTTCTGTTTTCTTCTGGAAGTTTATAAATTTTACATTTGGGTCTATACCAATATCAAGTTAATTTTTGTTTGTGGTTTAAGAAAAAAGTTAAAGCTTTCTTGGTTTTGTTTTTAATGACTATCATTGTTTCAGCATCATTAGTTTAGAGATTTCATTTTCGGTATAAAATCACCCTGGAAACCTTTGTTAAAAATTTGTTAGCCATATATCTGTAGGTCTCTTTGTGTACTCTATTCTGTTTCATTAATCTAATCATCTGCTTGCATATCAATTTTATGTTGTCCTGACTACTGTAGATTTATTCTAAGCCTTGAAGACCAGTAGAGTAAATCTCAAACTTTATTATTATATCTCAAACTTTCTGGCTATTTTAGATGCTTTGCATTTCCATGTACATTTTAGAGTCATCTTGTTAATTTTTATAAGAAAATTCTGCTTGGATTTTTTTTTGGGACTATGCTGACTGTTCATATGAATTTGGGAAAAATGTATTGAATATATATATATATATTTATGTAGTATTTAACTTCTCTCAACAATTCTGTTGTAGAATTTGGTGTATCAGTGTTGAACATCTTTCATTCAAATTTATCCCTAAATATTTTGTAACTTTATATTAGTGTAATTGGCCTTATTTTTCATTTAATTTTCCAATTGCTGGTTGGATGTATACAGAAATAAAATATATTTTTGAATATTATTTCTTAATACTGCAAACTTGTAACTCATATTTACTTCTAATAGATTCTGTAGTTTCCTTAGATTTTCCACATAGATGACCATGCTGTCTGAGAATAAAGACATTTTACTTCCTTCTTTCCTATCTTTATGTTAAATAGTTTACTTTTATTTCATGATAGTACTGCAGAGGCTACCAGTAAGATTTGGACAAGATCAAATATTTGTGTCCTATTCCCAATCTTAGAGAGTTGTATCAGTCTATTCTGGCACTGCTATAAAGAGCTGCCTGAGACTCTGTAATTTATAAAGGAAAGAGGCTCAATTGACTCAACAGTTTGGAAGGGCTGGGGAGGGCTCAGGAAACTTACAATCATGACAGAAGGTGAAGCAAACACGTCCTTCTTTACATGGTGGAAGGAAGGAGAAGTGCCCAGCAAAGGGGGAAAAGCTCCTTATAAAATGATCAGATCTCATGAGAACTCACTCACTATCACAAAAACAGCATGGGGGTCACCAACCCCATGATTCAATTACTTCCCATCAGGTCCCTCCCATGACACATGAAGATTATGGGGACTACAATTCAAGATGAGATTTGAGTGGTGACACAAAGCCCAACCATATCAGAGAGAAAGCAGTCTTTCATTACCTAGAATCATATGAGCTATAGATTTAAAGTCCTTTATGAGATTGAGGTTCTCTTGGATCTCTGGTTTACTGAGAGTTTTTCTTCATGTATATATGTTGACTTATATCCAATTTTGTGTGTGTGTACTGAGATTATGTGAGTTTTATTTTTTAAGCCTGTTAATGTGGTGAATGACATAAATGAATACAATGTTTCATTGCTAATATAAGACAGATTTATCATATTTTTTTATTTTTCTATATTGTTAGATTTAATTTGTTAACATTTTGTCTAAACATTTTATCTGTGTTTATGAAGAATATTTTTCTGTAGTGCTCTATTTAATGTCCTTTTCAAGTTTTGGTAGTAGGGAGACGCTGGCATCATGGAATGAGTTTTAAAGTATTTATTTCTCTTCAATTTCCTAGAAAAGTTATGTAATACACATATTCTTTCTTCCTTAAATATTTGGCAGAACTGACCAGCACAGGAATCTGAGCCTAGAGAGATGTGTGTGTGTGTGTGTGTGTGTGTGTGTGAAGCTTTTAACTACAAATTTATTTTTCTTAGTAGAGCATGTTAGGTAATCCATGTTTTCTTAAGTGAACTTTCATAGGAATTCATCAATTTCATCTAAGCGGTTGAATTTATTTGTTGTTAATAATACTTCCACAGTATCTTTTAAGTGTCTGCCGGGACTATGATAATATCCCCTCTCTCATTTCTAATATTGACCATTAGTGTGTGTCCTTTTTACCCCAATCAGTTTTGGCTATTGTTTTATCAGTTTGATTGATTCCTTCAAAGACCAGTTTTTGTTTTCACTAAGTTTCTCTATTGTTCTTTTTTTTCTGTTTTTAAAATTCTCCTCTAATCTTTATTATTATGTCTTTTCTGCTTACTTATGTTTAACTCATCTTTTTCTCATTTAAGGCAGAAAACCAAGTTATAGATTTCGGACTTTTCTTCTTTCCTAAAATATGTGTTTAATGGGTGTGTTAAACCTTACTGCTAAGCACTGCAATAGCTGTATCTCACATATTTAATGTTGTTTTGAATTTTTATTTATTAAAAATATTTCCATATTTTTGTTGTAATTTCTTCTTTGACCCATGAATTATTTAGATGTACATGAGTAGGTTTTAGCTTCTAAATATTTGGAAAATTATATAATATCAATGTGTTCTCCAAAAGTTTATGTATTGGAAACTTAATTCCTTTGCCCTCATGAATGAATTAATGTCACAATCATGGTAATAGGTGCCTTTTCACAAGAGTGGATTTGTTATAAAATCAAGTTCTTTCTGGCCCTCTTGCTCTTGACTTTTTATCATTTGATGCCCTCTGCCAATTTATGATATAGCAAAAAGACTCTCAAGAGATGTCAATGCAATGCTCTTGGACTTCCCAGCATCCAGAACTGTGAGCTAAATAATCTTATTTTCTTTGTAAATTACCCAGCCTATGTTGCAATCATGCACCGCATAAGGATGTTTCAGTCAATAATGGACCACATATCTGATGGTAATTCCATAAGTTTATAATGAAACTAAAAATATTCCTATCACCTAGTGACATCATAGCTGTTGTAACATTGTGGTGCAATGCATTACTCCTGTGTTTGTGGTGATGCTAGTGTAAACAAACCTATTGTACTGTCAGTCTTATAAAAGTATAGCACATACAATTATACCCAGTACATAATACTTGATAAAAGTTGAAAAACAACTATGTTGCTGGTTTATCTATTTTCTATACTATACATTTTATCATAATTTTAGAGTGTACTCTTTCTACTTAGAAAACAATTAACTGTAAAGTAGCCTCAGGCAGGTCTTTCAGGAGGTATTCCAAATGAAGGCATTGTTAACATAGAAGATGACAGCTGCATGCATGATATTGCTCTTGAAGACCTTCCAGTGTTAATAAGATATAGAAGTGGAAGAGAGGAATATTGATAATCCTGACCCTGTGTAGGCCTAGATTAATGTGAGTGTTTGTGTCTTACTTTTAAATAAAAAAGTTTAAAATTAAAAAATATTCAATAGAAAAGTTCATAGAATAAGAATATAAGGAAAGAAAATATTTTTACAGCTGTTTTATGTGTTTTAAGCTAAGTGTTATTTAAAAAGAGTCAAAAAGTTTTTAAAATTAATCTTGTAAAGTAAAAATGTCACAGTAAGCAAAGGTTAATTTCCTATTAAAGAAAAAAAAGTTAAATAAATTTAGTGTAGCCTAAGTGTACAGTGTTTATAAAGTCTACAGTAGTGTACAGTAATGTCCAAAACTTTCACATTCATCCACTATTCACTCACTGACTCACCCAGAACAATTTCTCATCCTGCAAGCTCCATTGGTGGTAAGTATTCTATATAAGTGTATCAGTTTTTATTGTTTATACTGTATTTTTATTGCACCTTTTCTACATTTAGATACACAAATGCTTACCATTGTGTTACAATCACCTACAGGATTCCATACAATATCATGCTGTATAGGTGTATAGCCTAGAAGCAATAGACTGTACTATATAGCCTAGGTGTGTAGTAGACTATACCATCTTGGTTTGTGTAAGTACATTCTGTCTGTTATTTACACAACGATGAAATAACCTAAAGACACATTTCATAGAAAAAAAAACTCTCTTAAGTGATGTATGACTGCATTCTGTTCTAGCAACAGAAGATGGACTAAGATGGACATTTTCAGACTATTATAGATTTATACTTATATTCCACTATTGTTATCAATGCTGCTTTGCATGATTTGAATCCTTATCAAATGCATTGAGGCATTTATTATTATCCACAGTGTGGTCTATCATAAGAAATACTATTTTTCTATTTAAAATAGGTTGTATTTTTCTGTTGTTGAATGTGTAGGGTCAGAAAGGTGTGACAACTCTCCTCAGCCATCATAAAGGTTACACGCAACACTCCTATAAAAAAGACTGGTTAACAAAAGAAAACCATAACAGGCTTGTTTAATCAAAGTTTTACATGACACAGAAGACTTCAAAAATGAAAACCTCAAACACTCAAACTGTCTATTTTTATACTTAAGTGTGATGAAGCATGGACAGCTGTGTCAAAATGTGATTAGATAAAAGGGAATAACCCAATGGAAATAGATTAAGTGGGGAAACCCAGCAATGGTTTTCTGATCATATTCTTCTTGGCCTCTCTTTTGTAACATTTCTTTCTCCCAGAAATGGGCCAGGACCTCTCTGGAATTATGGTTGTACGGCTTATTATTAGACTAGGGTAAGTCAGAGAATTTCTTTATTCTAAGTCCTAAGTAGAAAATTGAGAAAAGGTTAGAGTAATGTTTCTACATTCTATGACCCACTTTGGGGAAAGAGGAATCCTATGGCCTGCCTTGGGAAACAAAGAGAAGCAGAAGAAAGAAGGAGAGAAGGAAGTCAGAAAGAAACTTTTCTTCTGAGATCTCTCCAATGTCCTTCAGGTTGAAGTACTTAGCATCCTGAAATGCCATACTTTGGGGCATCACTTTCTGAGCCCCAAAAGATAAAATGTCCCATGAATGTCATTTAGGTCAACATTTAAGGGAGAAACAAGAGACATGGAATATATTTAGCTTACAGTAATTTATAATATCTCGCAGCATCTGGATGAATGGATAGATAGATACATAGGTAGCTACCTAGATAAATGTAGCTATATTGTATCTACAAAGGTGATTTTAAATGAATGAGATATTCATGCAATAATATTATAATAAGATTCTAACTGGTGTGAGATGGTATCTCATTGTGGTTTTGATTTGCATTTCTCTGATGGCCAGTGATGATGAGCATTTTTTCATGTGTCTGTTGGCTGTATGAATGTCTTCTTTTGAGAAATGTCTGTTCATATTCTTTGCCCACTTTTTGATGGGGTTGTTTGTTTTTTTCTTGTAAATTTGTTTGAGTTCTTTGTAGATTCTGGATATTAGCCCTTTGTTACATGAGTAGATTGCAAAAATTTTCTCCCATTCTGTAGGTTGCCTGTTCACTCTGATGGTAGTTTCTTTTGCTGTGCAGAAGCTCTTTAGTTTAATGAGATCCCATTTGTCAATTTTGGCTTTTGCTGCCGTTGCTTTTGGTGTTTAGACATGAAGTCTTTGCCCATGCCTATGTCCTGAATGGTACTACCTAGGTTTTCTTCTAGGGTTTTTATGGTATTAGGTCTAACATTTAAGTCTCTAATCCATCTTGAATTAATTTTCGTATAAGGAGTAAGGAAAGGATCCAGTTTCAGCTTTCTACTTATGGCTAGCCAATTTTCCCAGCACCATTTATTAAATAGGGAATCCTTTCCCCATTTCTTGTTTCTCTTAGGTTTGTCAAAAATCAGATGGCTGTAGATGTGTGATATTATTTCTGAGGACTCTGTTCTGTTCCATTGGTCTATATCTCTGTTTTGGTACCAGTACCTTGCTGTTTTGGTTACTGTAGCCTTGTAGTATAGTTTGAAGTCAGGTAGCGTGATGCCTCCAGCTTTGTTCTTTTGACTTAGGATTGTCTTGGCAATGTGGGCTCTTTTTTGGTTCCATATGAACTTTAAAGCAGTTTTTTCCAATTCTGTGAAGAAACTCATTGGTAGTTAGAATGGCAATCATTAAAAAGTCAGGAAACAACAGGTGCTGGAGAGGATGTGGAGAAATAGGAACACTTTTACACTGTTGGTGGGATTGTAAACTAGTTCAACCAAAACAGTTTGGCAATTCCTCAAGGATCTAGAACTAGATGTACCATATGGCCCAGCCATACCATTACTGGGTATATACCCAAAGGATTATAAATCATGCTACTATAAAGACACATGCACATGTATGTTTATTGCGGCACTATTCACAATAGCAAAGACTTGGAATCAACTCAAATGTCCATCAGTGACAGACTGGATTAAGAAAATGTGGCACATATACACCATGGAATACTATGCAGCCATAAAAAAGGATGAGTTTGTGTCCTTTGTAGGGACATGGATGCAGCTGGAAACCATCATTCTTAGCAAACTATCACAAGAACAGAAAACCAAACACCGCATGTTCTCACTTATAGGTGGGAACTGAACAATGAGATCACTTGGACTCGGGAAGGGGAACATCACACACTGGGGCCTATCATGGGGAGGGATTGCATGGGAGTTATACCTGATGTAAATGACGAGTTGATGGGTGCTGACGAGTTGATGGGTGCAGCACACCAACATGGCACAAGTATACATATGTAACAAACCTGCACGTTATGCACATGTACCCTAGAACTTAAAGTATAATAATAATAAATTAATTTTTAAAAAAAGATTATAATAAGATTACAATAGGGTGCCAAATATGTAATTCTCAGTGTTTATCACAGTAGGAAGGGGCTATCATATGGCTAAATTAATTACACGAATTAATAATATCAGTGTCTAAAGCCAGTTTTTGTGATTCATCTGACATTTACCCTGGTAATTAGCATACTTTACAATCCACAATTGTGAACAAAAAAACTATGAAAAATAAAGTAAAAGGTATTACATACTAATTAATGTTTATATTATATTGTGGCTAAAATAAATCTTCAAAGTTTTGATTATGAAAAAGTATTAAAAAGATAAGGAAACGCATTTTTAGTAAGTTTTGAATAGCCTACAATAGGAATGAGGTTCTCAACAGAGTTTCTCTATTACACTGCTAGTCTGAAATGACTATTTAGATAAAGCAAATGACAGTAAGAACGACAGTGATAATAATTTGAATCTCTTTTATGCCAATAAAACCCTGAGATAAAACAGTTAGGCTATTTAAATTAGATCATACAATTATTCAATTGAGGGAGATTTTAAAATACCCTTTATAATAGTTTTTTGGCAGCCTTAACTCAATTTAAAGTCAGCTTCAAAAATTTTTATTCTGAAAGATATTTTAAGAATTTTTAAATCTAAGATTTTATTCCTCTGACATCTTCCCCTATGTGAAATTTCAGTATACAAGAAGCACTCATAAATAGCTAACATAAATAACACTCATAAATAGCTGACAAAGCACATTCAATGATCCATGTTAAAGTTGTTTTTCCATGAGGCTTGTGCAATAATTTTTCCATTTTGTAGATGAGAAGATTGGGACAAGTAACATTTAGCAATTTGTCTAAACCTACAATATAAGAGGTAGATCCCAGATTGAAACCTACATAGTCTGACTCCAAAACCTTTGCAAGTATCATAAGGCATCTTTCTGATCCTTTAGTGTTCATTCCCAGTATCTTTAATAGTTGCCCTCAAATTTCTCAAATTTCTTTATTTACTTCCATTTTTCTCCTACAATAATTGTAGGCACACTTAAAGAAAAGTTACAATATAAATAATATTTTAAAATATCTACAACTAATACTAAAGAGGTTATTTTATTTAACATTTTATTTTTAAATAGGAATTTAAAATATCTACAACTAATATCAGAGCCAAGGGGCTATTTTCTTTGAAATACAAAGAGCTACTATAAATTAATAAATAAAATATCAAAAATTAAGACATAAAAATATTGCCAAAATTTATAAACAAATGGTACACAAAAAAGTAAGAGAAATAAAGTGGCTCTTAAGCACATAAAAATATATTAAACCACTCAATTTATGATAAATATAAATTTTTAATGCAACTAAAGATAAATAGGGCTTGTTTCAACAATTAATGTTTTTGGAAGATCCATATGGTCAACTAAAATACAGCCAAATGAAATTTCATTGAACTAGATTGAGAAAAAGAATGACTGGGCTTCAAAGGAAAAAAAAAAAAAAGTAGATAATTTACTTAGATCTAGAGAACTCTTGGCTCTATACAAAGTATGAGTGAATGGAATTGAGCTAATAAACATCATCTGTTTTTTAAATGTAAATAATCAACTTATATATATATTTATATTTTTCTAGTTGTGTAAAGTAGGAGAGTAAATGCAATCTGTCTTACTCCATTATAGCCAAGAGTGAAAATTTCTAATGCTGTCTATTAAAGGACAGACAGAAATAAATGCAAATAAACTGTCAAAAAATTATTGGATTGTTCAGAATTAAGTTTAGGTAATTTTATAGGTTGAAATAAAATAATCCCATATTAAATCACCATCAATGCTATTATAAAGATTAATGTGAAATAGATCATGAATATAAATGTGAAAAATACAGTTATAGAAATAAATATATGAGAACACCCTTAGAATCTTAGATTACACATAGTTTCTAAGAAAAAAATAAGAGACAAAAACGTTAACATCAAAAACGAAACTGAAAAACTAGACCTTACTTAAATTAATGGTGTCTAACATACACCCTTAGAAAATTCCACTCTGAGCTATGATTGAGTTATGAGACACTGTCTCATTTTAAACAACTAAAAAATGAGGCAGAATATGGGAAGCAATAGTTTTAAGACATTGGACAACTGGCAGCAAAGTCATCCCTTAGATAAGAGAAACAAGTGAAGAGAGATCTACAATTAACTCATCTTACTGTCTGAAGAGTGTTTCTGGGCACAGCACAGAGTGGAAGAAGCAGCCTTTTAAATTATAAAGAAAAAATATGGTTCTAAGAGAACAACCTGGCTGGCATGAGAGAGACAAAATACTCAAGAGGAAAAAGTTACACAAAGAGACACAGAGAGAGAGTGTGTGTTCCAGGAGTTGCAGAAGGATCCCTTCAAGCCTTTGGCTGAGTACTATTTCGTGCATGTATGTGAAAAAAGTGACCCAAAGCCAGGGAAAGAACAACAATAAAATGTCACAATACAAATACTGGAATGTACACAGATCCCATCAGCTAAAGTAAATGTACATGATCCCATCAGCTACAGCAAAAAATTCTCCTAATAGATTAGACCTTATTGAATAGAGTCCTCAGAACTGTTTTTCCTCATTTGTGAGACCAAACACTACTAGACTAAAAGCTATTATAGACTCACTCTTAGGAAGTTCGAAAACAAATCCTGAAAAGATTATGCTGAAAGCAAGAAACTTAATTGTACCACAGAATAAATCCCAGCAATATTTATAGAAAAAATGAAAGCTTACAGCCAGCAAGGTAAAATTAATAATTCTGGAATCAAATAACTACTTTATAAGCATTCAAAAAACAAAACGATATATAACTCATAACCAGGAGGAAAATTAGTGAATAGTTTCTGACTCAGAAACGACATAAATTATAGAATTAGTAGGCAAGTAAGTAAAATCAACTATTACAAATATAAACTATCTTTCAAGAAGATAGAGAAACCCATGAATGGGTTTGTCTATTCAATAATATGATGAGGGGAGAACAAGTTTTTAAAACATTAAAATTAAACTTCTAGAGATGAAAACTATGTGTGATAAAAATCATACTAGATGGAATTAATAACATATTAGAAACTGAAGTAGAGATGGTTAGGAAACTTGAAGATATTCAAAGTGAAATGCAGAGATATAATTCAAAAGAAATACAGGTGAGCATCACTTATGCAAAATGCATGGACCCAGAAGTGGTTTTTGGATTTAAGATTTCTTTCAGATTTGGGAATACTTACATTATACTTACTGGTTGAGCATTCCTAATTTGAAAATCCCAAATCCAAAATGCCTGGATAAGCATTTGTTTTCAGTGTCATTTCAGTGCTGAAAAGTTTCAGATTTGGAGTGTTTTGGATTTTGTAGCATTTTGGATTTCAGATTTTTGGATTAGGAATACTCAACTTGCATGACAAAAAGAGACTATCAAGTATCCACATGAAATGTTGAGGTAAAAGAGCCTACAAAAGAAATGAATAATGCATCAATGACCTGCAGGATAATATTACACAGTATAAATATGTGTCAGTAGTGTACATGGAGAAGAAAGAGAATAGAGAGCACAAAATAATCAGAAAAAATAATGGCCAAAAATTTTTAATGCTACTAATCTTGAAGAAAAAAACTACAAAGCCACAAACTGAGACAATCAAAAAACTCTAAGGAGAAAAAAAAAGCACACTAAGATATGTAATCATATTTCTAAAACCCTCAATAAAGGCACAGTGGCTCATGCCTGTAATCCCAAAATTTTGGGAGGCCAAGGTGGGTGGATCACAAGGTCAGGAGATCGAGACCATCCGGCTAACATGGTGAAACCCTGTCTCCATTAAAACTACAAAACATTAGCTGGGCATGGTGGAGGGCGCCTGTAGTCCCAGCTACTCAGGAGGCTGAGACAGGAGAATGGCATGAACCCGGGAGGCGGAGCTTGCAGTGAGCCGAGATGGCGCTACTGCACTCTAGCCTGGGAGACAGAGCGAGACTCCATCTCAAAAAAAAAAAAAAGAAAATCTGAAAAACAATCAAAGGAGGTTGGTAGAACATATTATACATAAAAGAAAATATAAGAATGACGGCAGAGTTCTTATCAGAAGCTATGAGATTTAGAAAAATAATAGAGCAATATTATTAAAATTCTGGAAAAAACTAAATAATTGGAAGCATACATTCAACAGAGCATTTTAAAAGTAGAGGCAAAATGAACCACCTTAAAACAGTGTTAAACCATTCATTTCTAACAAACTTGTATTAAATAATGCTAAAGAAAATTTTAAAGAGAAAAAATGATGCTGGATAAAATTTGCTAACAAATGAATACAGATAATGAGAAATTGTAATTATATAGTAAATATAAAATGGATGTTACTCATTTAAACAAACTTTTAAACTTGTTGCTTAAAACAAAGAAGTATAGTTGCTATTTCTTTAATGAAAGTTAAATGAAATCAAAATATTCACATCATAGAAGTGTGAAAAACATGAAAAAAGAGGACCAAAAAACAGAAGAAGCGAAAGAAAACAAAAAGAAAGATGATAGGTTTAAACTCCATCATAAGTGAACTTGATTAAATACAAATTATATAATCACTCTAATTAAAAGACAGAGACTTTTGGCCGGGCGCGGTGGCTCAAGCCTGTAATCCCAGCACTTTGGGAGGCCGAGACGGGCGGATCACGAGGTCAGAACATCGAGACCATCCTGGCTAACACGGTGAAACCCCGTCTCTACTAAAACTACAAAAAAACTAGCCGGGCGAGGTAGCGGGCGCCTGTAGTCCCAGCTACTCGGGAGGCTGAGGCAGGAGAATGGCGTGAACCCGGGAGGCGGAGCTTGCAGTGAGCTGAGATCCGGCCACTGCATTCCAGCCCCGGCGACAGAGCGAGACTCTGTCTCAAAAAAAAAAAAAAAAAAAAAAGAGAGACTTTTAAATTGGATAAAAAGCAAGATAATTATACGCTGACTGAACCACAGCAGTGCAAATATAAAGAGATAGGTTCAATGAAAAAGATGGAAAATATATGTCACACAACATTTTTAAAACCTAGGGTTTCTTTATTAATATAATACGATGTATATTTCAGAGCAAGAAATACTACCAAGGATGAAGAAAGTCATTTTCTAGTCTTAAAGGGGTAAATATAGCAAGAAGCCAATACTAGACTTTTAAAATACATGAAGCAACAACTGATGGAACTGGAAGGCAAATAGACAATTTTTACAATTGCAATTAGAGATTCCAACACTTCCCCCTCAAAAATTATGGAACAAACAGAAAATTATTAATAACAGAGAAATGTTGAGCAACACTATGAAAACTTGATCTTATTAGTATAGAACACTCTAACCACCTTGTCCAACCACATTACTATACTTGATGATTCACCTAAATTGTGTTCACTCTTCTTCCTACTTATATTTCTCTTTTTTTCCCTACCTCCTCCATTTCCTGCCTGATGGTATTTCCTCAATCTTCCTGAAGAAGGTATCACCATCTGGAAGAAATTATGATTGCATATAGACTTTAAACACTGATTATATCCTAATCTCTACACCGTTATTAAGGATATCCCAATCGCCAAAAAGGAGAGGGAAATTTTGATTAAAAAATTTAGATTGTTTTGGCATATATGCTTTTAATTCTCTTGGCATCTACCAAACTGTATATCATTTTGTGAGATCAAGAAATTAAAAAGCAAAACAAAACTAACTTAAATGATTAATTGGTATAAGCCTTAAAAGAATTTAAAAGTTAAGTTTAGTAAGCTGACATTTGTTGATAGTTTAAGGAGGACCATGGAAAATTAATTATCTCATTCTAGCTAACAAGAAAAAAAATGTATATGTAAATCCCATCTTGCTAAAAGCCAAAATTAAGAACAAAAAACACAAGGTATAAATTTCAGTAATGGACTTGTTCAGTAAATTTCAAGAGGAAAAAAGACAGGACACTTGGGGATTTTGTTTTATTTTATTTTACTTTATTTTTTATTTTTTATTTTTTTGAGACAGAGTCTCGCTCTGTCTCCCAGGTTGGAGTGCAGTGGCTGGATCTCAGCTCACTGCAAGCTCCGCCTCCCGGGTTCATGCCATTCTCCTTCCTCAGCCTCCCGAGTAGCTGGGACTACAGGCGCCCGCCACCTCACCCGGCTAGTTTTTTTTTTTTTTTTTTTTTTTTTTTTTTTTTTTTTGTATTTTGTATTTTTTAGTAGAGACGAGGTTTCACCGTGTTAGCCAGGATGGTCTCGATCTCCTGACCTCGTGATCCACCCATCTCGGCCTCCCAAAGTGCTGGGATTACAGGCTTGAGCCACCGCGCCCGGCCCACTTGGGGATTTTAAATGGTTTCTAAAGTCTTTAAATTTTAGTATAATAATAGAGATGTTGACAAATTATATTAGAAAGACTTCATAATATATTTTTGATAAATAAGAAAATCACATAGAAAGACGTTCAAAATAATTAGTCATTGGGAAAATGCAAATAAAATTATAATGAGATATTACAAAACCATCAGAATGGCTAAAGTAAAATAAAAAATAATGGTAGCCATAAATGCTGGTGAAAATTTGGAAAAACTGGAACACACATAAGTTGCTGGTGGGAATGTAAAATGGTACAGACATTCAGGAAAAAATTGCAGCTGTTTCTCACAAAACTACCACTGTGCTTACTATGTGACTTGGGCATAATTGTACACTTGGATATTTAGCCCAGAAAAAGAAAATGAAAGTAGGTTCATATCTGAACATGAATAGCTAGCCAAAAACTGGGAAAAGCTCAAATGTCCTACAGTGGGTAAATGGTGAAACACACTGTGGTATATACATACCATAGACTATTACTCAGCAATGAAAAAGAACAATCTATTGATATATGCAACCTTGTATAGATCCCAAAGGAATCATGCTGAGAAAAAAAATCCGGTGCTATATACTGTATTGTTACATAATTGCAAGGAATTAAATATAAGATTGGGGAAAGAATTGACTGTGAGTGTAAAATAGTAGCACAAGCGATTATTTTAATAATATGGTTCTATATCTTAACTGTGGTGGTGGTGATATAAATCTGCATGTTATAGAACTGCATAGGACTAAATACATACACACACACAGAAGTGAGTGCATGTAAAATTTTAAAATCTCAAGTTGGTTGATTATATTGGTATCGATATCCTGGCTATGATATTGTACTATGGTTATGCAGTAAGTTACAATGGGAGGGAACAGAATGAAGTGAATACCACATCTCTCCATGATATTTCTTACAAGTACATGTGGATCTATGATTATCTCAAAATAAAAAGTTAAAGAAACAAACCTAAAAGAAGATCAATGCCAGGTGCGGTGGTTCACACCTGTAATCCCAGCACTTTGGGAGGCTGAGGCGGGCAGATCACTTGAAGTCAGGAGTTCAAGACCAGCCTGGCCAACATGGTAAAACCCTGTCTCTAATAAAAATACAAAATTAGCCAGGTGTGATGGCACGTAGCTATAGTCCCACCTACTCGGGAGGCTGAGGCAGGAAAATCACTTAAACCTGGGAGGCGGAGGTTGCAGTGAGCCAAGATTGAGCCACTGCACTCCAGCCTGGTGACAGAGCTAGATATCACCTCCAAAAACAAAACAAAACAAAAAAAAATGCAGTCTTCTAAAGTTAATTATGTATAAAGTATACTAATGTGTTTCAAGAAGTATACACTTTTCATGCTAAAGGCAGTATATTCATATCTAAGCATAAAGATGGATTTTGTTTTCTGGTTTTTAGGTTGAAGTTTTTTATCTATTGAACTTAAATTTAATATACTTTATGGGATAATTGAAACACTCTGGAGATTAGTCAATTCCCTCATTGTTTTTATCCCCTTTAAATATCCTTATTCATCACTGCAACAGTCTGAACTCGACAACTCTCCTTTTCCTTCTTCAGAAAGGAAAATACTACTATTGTTTAACCTCTTTTATAAAATAATATATACCTCATTCAAAACTCTTGAAGAACACCTTGAATAATTCTGATTTGATTGTTCTTTGTTACTGGTTCACATTTAAAAACAGAAATTAAAAATAGCAAGCTTACTGTGTTATCACATATTTAAACTCTGAAAACTTTGGGAAGCCTTGACTTTTCACCGAGTACTTGATTGACTGTCAAATTTTCTTCAGTATTCCTATGTGCTTTGGAATTTCATCCCTGTTCATGGGCTTTTCCTTATTGCAAGTTGATATGGAAAAGGATTTATACAACATACAACTTAATCTGTAGAACATATAAGCTAGTCTTTACAACATATTTTGTATGTGGTTAGTCATCTAGGCCCCTGGTTTCAAGACCTATTATAAGAACTAATCATCATTTATTTCTGATACTTGCCTGCATTGCAGTTTTCTGATACATTCTAGCCAGAATTATTCAGAGTTATTGGCATATCAGATGATTAAATAATTCACTCTGAAACGAAAGGATCAGGGTGGACTAACATTAGTTCAGCTGCAAACAACATCTGTTAAACAGCCTCCTAGTCAATAGAATTTTGGCAATGGTGTAGTTCTGAACACTATAGATTAATATAATGGAGCTTGACTTTATCTGCCTTTGACCAAAATGGTAAACTAAGAAATAACAAAACAGCCTTGACAGCTGACAACTGGTAATTGGCTTGGCAAATAACAGCAGTCCATGATGTTCCCTGCTGAATATAAATGATTTCACAGAATATCAACATCTGATGGCATCATTCCATGACCATAATGGAACAAAACCAAATAAAAGGACATAATACAATCATAAAAATTACTAAATTTCTCTGTCTCCTGGCCAAATGACTGACCACTGCCTCTTTACATAGGACAATACTATGCTACTTTTTTTGTCTTACCTTCTAGATTAAAAATGATTAAGATACAAATCCTTATTTGCCATAATTTTATGACAACTCCTAATCTAGAACAGAACCTCTTTCCTTACCCTTCTCAAAAATAACCTAGGCTGCACAAAATACTATCACAAACCCATGCTATCCTTATTTCTGACCTACAATTCCGATAATACATATCTGCTAAAAATAAATAAGCATGGAGTGCTTATAGCTGTTTTACTCATAGTAGCAGGAAACTGGAAGCAACCCAAAATCCATTAAAAAAGATAAATTGCATTGGAATACCAAGCAATGACAATAAATTAATTCAATTATACTTAACAATATGAATTGAAAAGCATAGGCTAAATTGTACATGCTGAGTGACTCCCTTTATATAAAGTTCAAAAAGATGTAAGACAAATTCATGCAGTTAGAAAAACTAGGACATTACACTTAAGAGAGTAGTAACTGGAAGCACAATTGGGACATTTGGGGACCTGGTAATCCTTGGCTTTCGGATTTCAGTGTGGATCATGTGGATATATAAAGTTTGTGAAAAGTCATAAAGCTATAGAAATATGATATGTGCACTTTTCTGCTTATATGTTTAAAAATTTGAATTTACACATTTTAATAAATATGTAGAAGGCACAGCAAAATAGAGCCCTCATTCCTACATAGTCAAGAATCAACCAAAGTACATTAACTATAATTATTGTATCATTCAGAGTCCCACCATGAAATAGATGGTGCAATCAAAGGGTTAGTTGAAAGAAGTTTAAGGAAGAAGCTATTTACAGAGGTCTAGGTAGAGTTAAATGAAACAACATGCAATGGTGATTCACCCAGGAGCTGTCATGAATAGGAAGCTCTTACTCCCAACTCCGGGTCTTCAATGGGAAGGAGGACAGAGGTAACCAGATACAAGCAAAGATTGTACTTGCAGGAGATGTGCATTCCAAAAGGAGCAGCTACTGCCAAAACCTCAGCCTGGCAAGAAAAAGGAGGCAAAAATAATTACTTTGGTCTCTCTTTCCTCCCACAAATGGCTCTTTTGTTTCCCAATTCAACCAAAAACACTGGGAAAGTGAACTCAATAGGTATAATTCACAAGAGTGTTTTCCAGAGCAGAGAGTAGAGCAGAAAAGGGTACAGAAGTATCTGCAGTGGTAAATGTAGAAAAAACTAGCACAGTTATAGAGTCTGTAAGTAAATATTTGCCAGGGACTTTTTTCTCTGCACTGAGTAGTACATGTCCCCTTTGGAAAGAATACATGTACTTTTTATTTTGCCACAAATGTTCTTTTTTTTTTTTTTTTTTAATCTTTCTTAGAGAGTGATTGACATTTGAATTCATCATCATGTTTTTACTCTTTCATTTACTAAAAAATAAAAAATACCTCTTTGCTTTTTAGATTTTGATCAAAATAAAATAAAGAGACTGTAAGGCAGAATATTCTCCCGAAATTGAAGAAAATGTATTTTTGTGGATCTGAAGAATGTAAGAATATATTTTCCTGTTTAATTTGTTATATAAAAATTGTCCATCTAGATATTTTGCTTTCAAGCCATAATCTTGACAAGTTATAAGCAAATATTTAATTCAAACTAATCACTGGTCAAAATAAAGATAAAATAACTACATAATGGAAGATTCACTTTAAACTATTTATTCTTTGACTTTAAATAAACACGGCCTCATACAAAAGAACTGTTTCTATTTTAGGTTGCCTTTGAAGATGTATTTTACCCATGATTCCTCTCCTACAAAGAAAAACATTTTGTAATGTTAAGCATAAAAGTAGTATCAATAGTTCTTTCTATCAGCTTAAAAGTGTCAACTGAAGAGTGACAAGGTTCATAAATTTTAAAAAGAGTGCTTTATTTCTCCTAATGGCTTGCAGTCTGCAGGATGGCCATTCTGACAGGCTGGGAAGCATAGCCTCTGGCTCGAGGTTATAAACAGGCACTTCAAGGATTGGGAGAACAAGACAGGGATTTATGCTGAATGGGGTGGCCAAATATACATATTCATAAGCTATAAGAAGAGTAATGAATATTTATGATAGGACAAGCATGCATATGTACAATTGAGCTTTGTGCCTCTCCATGGGTCACATTGCAGCATTAGCATGATTTGAGGGTAGAGATTTTGGCCCTCTGATGTGAAAAGGTGAAAAACAGGACACAAAAAAACCTCACTGTGCATCCTCCATAGACTTACCAGAACCACTCAGTGGTTGATGGTCTTATAAGAAAGAAATACTGGTTAGTTGTGTTGAAACTGCAGACAAGGAGGGAAAGCATCAGGAGGTGTGGAGTCTTTCAGAATGGCTGGCTTCTGTTTAATCCGTAAGAAGCAATACTGAATAGCGGTTAGGGATGAGGGGGTATAATGAGGTGTGTCCAACCTCTTGTCCCATCATGGCCAGTAACACAGCTTCCAAGATTTCTTGGGGTTTCCTAAGCCAAAAGTATGTTCATTCTGTTGGGTGAGAGGCTTGGAATTTTACTTTTATTCCTCAGAATAATAATATACATATCATAGATTATTTTGTTTGGTATAATGAGTAAAAACATCCCTCAAATTTGTTTTATACATTTACCTGAATAATCAAAACTTGATATGTATATTAAATTAGAGTTTATGGAGGTTATAAACTCTAGTTTCATATACATAGCATTTTAAAACTTTTATGTCACCATTTTTTATTCCTTTAATAGGCTATGCATTTAAACAGAGTTGCAGAAAATCTAAATGATTATTACTAACTAAAATATGGCTTTTAAAACTTGCAAAATAAAAACAGATTAAAAATGTTATCACCTCAATCTAAATTGTAATCAAACATCTATAAAGGGAATTCAATACTTTAAATTGAAACTGTCTTCTGAATGTGTAAATCAAAGTTATGCTTATCAGTACTAATTAGATAAAGTCCTTAATTAAATCTCAGTTATTCATAATAGAAATTTTAAATATCATCCAAATTATATGTCATAAGTAGTTACTGAAAAAAATCTAGTTTTGACAATCTTGAAATAATTCCATGAAAACACAACTTTTTTTCAGACTCTATATATAGTACTACTTTACACAGTGTTTTGGGGAATGATTTATCACCTTACAGGATAAATTTTCTTCTCTTTTAATCAAAAATAAAAACTAAAAAACTTTTTATTCAACTCACCCACAGGGCAGATTGAAAGCAAAGTCTTAAGGACTGAAAAGTATAGAAGTGAAACATTCATAAGGATGTTGTCTCCCCACCTCATCCCCACTCTTACCTAGTAATGAGAATGGAACACAGGCAAGAATTATAGGAGGTATTGCTATTTCTGTGCAGAAAATTAATTCTACCTCACAATATACAGTGCAGATCCAGATTTGGAGCTATTATATCAAAATGATAGTTATAGATCTTTTTTTAAAAAAATTACCCATGGATTCAAACTAATGAAGACATTACATAAATGTTATATAAGTCATAATCTAAGTATTATATGCAAGCTATTTTCTGTTAAAAAATCTGTATATTTTCCCTAGTGTTTACTGTACATTAACATGCAATTAAATATTTGCTCTTAAATGCTCACAATTTCCCTCAGAAGGATAATCATGCATTGCCATCTCCTCCAGTGGTAATTTGTTTTAATCTCAATATATTGATGATGAAAAATCAACTTCATATTGATGATTTTTATGCTGCTATGGAATAAACAATTATGGTTACTGAGCTAATGCAAATAATCATATCATCAAATCAGACTCACAAATTAGAACTCTTACTCAGTAACATGACTCCCCAGGCCTTTTCTTCTCACATGGGACTTGTCATTTCTAGTTTACATTCATAGGTGAGCTCATTGAAACTGGGTGAAGAGTGAAATTCGTTGATAATTCCGATGAAAATGGAAAAGGCAATATTCCTCATTCATTCGTAATATCCATCCAAATTGTGCTCTCAAAAGAAAGGTAACATTATATAACCATCAGATGATCTCCCTAGTCAAACTTTTCAATTCATAACTTGACCCTTATCTTGAATACCTCCATAATGGTGCTTCATACTGTCCCAGTTTACATTCTTCTCTTTCAGAGTACCACCTATATCCCCTATATATTATGAAATACAGTCATACTGCGGAGATACTCTGGGTTCAGTTCAAGAGCATCACAATAAAGCAGATATTGCAATAAAGTGAGTCACACAAATTTTTTGTTTCCCAGAGCATATAAAAATTAATTTCACATGATACCATAGTTTGTGTGCAATCACATTATGTCTAAAAAACAATGTACATATTTTAATTTTCAAATGTTGCTAAAAATGCTTATCAATATTTGAATCTTTAGTGAGTCATACTCTCTTTGCTTATAGAGGATTTTGCCTCAATATTGATGCCTGCTGACTGATAAGGGGGTGATTGCTTAAGGTTGGGGTGACTGTGGCAGTTTCTTAAAGCAAACTAACAATGATGTTTGCAGGATCAACTTATTCTTCCTTTCGTAAAAGATTGCTCTGAGCATGCAATGCTGTTAGGTAGCATTTCACCCACAGAACTTCTTCCAAAATTTGAGTCAATCCTCTCAAACCCTGCCATTCCTTTACCAACTAAGTTATGTAATATTCCAAATTATTTGTTGTCATTTTAACAATATTCACAGCATCTTCACCTGGAGTAGATTAAGTCACAAAATACTACTTTCTTTGCTCATCCATAAGAAGCAATCTCTCATCTGTTAAAGTTTTATCATAAGACTGCAGCAATTCAGTCACATCTTCAGGCTCCACTTCTAATTTTAGTTCTCTATTTCTACTACATCTGTGGTTACTTACTCCACTGACATCTTGAACTCCTCAATGTCATCCATCAGTGTTGGAATCAACTTCTTCTTCCAAATTTCTGTTAGTGTTGATATTTTGACCTCCTTCCGTGAATCACAAATGTTTGTAATGGCAGCTGGAAGAGGGTACCCATTCCAGAAGGTTTTCAATTGATTTTGCCCAGATTCATCAGATAAATGATTAAGCTGCTCTATGGCAGCTATAGCCTTACAAAATATATTTCTTAAATAATAGGACTTGAAAGTTGAAATCACTCCTTAATCCATGGGCTGACGAATGTTGTGTTAGCAGACATGAAAACATTAGTCTCCTTCCTTTTACATCTCCATCAGAGTTCTTTGGTGACTAGATGTATTGTGAATGAGCAGTAATATTTTGAAAGGAATACTTTCTTTTCTCAGCAGTAGGTCTCAACAATTTACTTAAAATATTCAGTAAACCAAACTGCAAACAAATATGCTGTCATCCAGGCTTTGTTGTTCCATTTATAATGTACAGGTAGAGTCAGCATAATTGTTAAGGACCCTTGGATTTCTGGAATGGTAAGTGAGCATTGGCTTCACCTTAAATTTATCAGCTATGTTAGCTAAGAGGATATTCAGCCAGTCCTTTGAAACTTTGAAGGCAGGCATTGATTTCTCCCTAGCTATGGAAGTACTAGATGACATCTTCTTTCAATAGAAAGCTTTTAGCCTCTAAAACTATGATGAAATCAATTTCTTTCTGTTTTGTTTTGTTTTGTTTTTTGAGACATAGTTTTGCTCTTTTCGCCCAAGCTGGAGTGCAGTGGCATGATGTCGGCTCACTGCAACCTCCGCCTCCCGGGTTCAAGAAATTCTCTTGCCTCAGCCTCTCGAGTAGCTGAAATTACAATCACCCGCGACCACGTCTGGCTAATTTTTTGTATTTTTAGTAGAAATAGGGTTTCATCATGTTGGCCAGGCTAGTCTCAAACTAGCCTGCATCAGTGATCTTAGCAAGATCTTCTGGATAAGCTCCTGAGGCTTCTCCATTAGCACTTACTGTTTCATTATGTACTTTTATGCTATGGAGATAGCACCTTTCCTTAAACCTCATGAACCACCCTCTGCTTGCTTCCAACTTTTCTTCAGCAGTTTCTTCATCTCTCTCAGCCTTCACAGAGTTGAAGATAGTTAGGGCCTAGCTCTGAATTAGGCTTTGTTTTAAAGGACTGCTGTGGATGGTTTGATCTTCTATCTTGACCACTAAAAGTTTCTCTCTATTAGTATATTCTATCATCCTCATACTACAAACAACTGAAGAAAATTAAATGTAATAACACTAAAAGCATCTTCTTACAGAAGTCTGCAACTACTTGGGAATAAATTGCCCATGCAAAAGGTCCCTTTCATTAAATAGAATCTAAAATTAGCAACATAGCCATTGTGTTAGTTCCCGGAACTGCTATTAAAAAATTCTCAAACTATGTTGCTTAAAACAAGTGAAATTGGCCGGGGTGCAGTAGCTCATGCCTGTAATCACTGCACTTTGGGAGGCCCAGGCGGGCAGATCACCTGAGGTCAGGAGTTCAAGACTAGCCTAGCCAACATGATGAAACCCCATCTCTACTAAAAATGCAAAAATTAGCTGGGCGTAGTTGTGCACTCCTGTAGTCCCAGCTACTCGGGAGGCTGAGTTAGAATTGCTAACTTGGCAAGAGCCAAACAATATAAATGGTTTCTATCTTTTCCACTGCCGGTAACACCCTGTCAATCCACCTACCCAGTTCCTTCAGATGGAAATCTACTTTCTCCTCATTTCAGTGGCAAGATTTTTCCTGGCTACCTGCCTCAACTTTTTGTCTACTTCACATTAAGAATGAATAGGCAGTTATCCAAATATCAGATTTTCATCATATTTTCTCATCCCCTCCTTTTTCTTGCCCCAAACTGCCTTAGCTACTGTTTTTCATGAATTTTAAAGACAACCTGGCCCATCATATCAACTGAGCTAACATAAATAATTTGATTGTTCAATCAGACTCATAGAAATCAGAGATCTTCTAAAATAGCAAGCTTTACTAATGATTTCAGACATATTAGCAATTAAAAAGTTCAGGCAAAGCAGTAAAGTATTTGTAATATCATCTATATATCTCTAATTCCTTCCTTCCTTCCTTTAACATGTTCCCCAATTTCTCATCCAAAATTATAGGTTATATCTTTAATGAATTTGGCATGTTAACATACACAGTTGTGAGCGTTGGGTTCTGAAGCGTTTCCATTATATATTCTAGAGAGGTGCATGACATTCTTCTTGGAGTTTTTGGTAATATATCCATTAATTATACGTTTGTGTACCAAGGCAACCCTAAATCAGGGACATCATTTCTAAAACCATTCCTTAATAAAGCCTCTCCATCTAACAAATATCTGGGCAATTTTGCTGAGCAAAGTTTTTTCAAAGGTGCAGTTCTCAGAGACCATGTCATCTGCCTTATTTTTGCTCAGGAGTGGCCCCTTATTTGGGAGGGATGGGAGTGAATCACATGAAAACTGCTTTATTTTCTTTCACATCAGGTACTTTTCTAGGGGTCATTTTGCTGATGGCGCAAGAAGATGATAAAGATAAAGGAATAAATCTTTGTTGCTGTACCAGAGGAACAAGCAAATCACATCTAATGGCAAAAGGGGTTTCTGTATTTATATCTAAATCTAACTTGTTTTTTAGAAATGGTTGCCATGTTTGAGCCTACGGGATGTGGGAAAATAAGTTATAGTAGTTAGAAATGAACAACCAAATACATCCTTAAAAGTGGGAATATCTATAATGACAAGGTTGTAGATAATCATTTATAGCCCTCATGGCATCTTCATTTTGCATAAAACCTTGTACTAGATATTAAAGCATGATGAGACAGAAAATCCAAACATAATTTTACAATTTTAGAAGATTTAGACATGACATAATGTATTCATGAAATTATTAGAGATGAGTTGACCAAAAAACAGACAAGAGGCAAAATAATCAAAATATGACTTTTAAAAGTTAAAAAGATAAGGTAACTAAGAAAGGATACTGATTAATGAAGTAATCAGAAAGATGAATTGAAGGGCCTAAGCTTAAAGCCAAATATAAATGAGAAGATTGTTAATGAAAACAAAATGTAATTTAATGGCTGCAATGATGTCCACATTATACCAATGTCTACAAGTGAATTTGTTTTATTACTAGGTATCTGTTTGATTTTCTTAAAGCCAGGGAGCTTCTCTGTTTCATTGGTAGACTCCTCAGTTTCCAAGAGATTTAAGAAATGTTCAGTTATGTGTAATATATCCTGAGGAAATTTTATATTTTCATATTAATATATGTTTGTCTATATTATTAATGGTGGATACAGCTGCTTTTTAAAAACAGTGGTTATATATGAAACAAATTAACCGTACAATTAAATTCTCTCCTTTTTAGAGACTTGATTTATATTAATTTTTTTGAGACAGGGTCTCACTCTGTCACTTCTGATCTCAATCTCCCAAGTAGCTGAGAGACTACGGGTGAGTGCTACTATGCCCAGCTAATTTTTTATATTTTTTGCAGAGATGAGGTTTCGCCATGTTGTCCAGGCTGGTCTCAAACTCCTGGGCTCAAGAGATTCACCTGCCTTGTACTCTCAAACTGCTGGTCTCTCAAAGTTGCAGGTGTGAACCACCACACCTGCCCCCCTTTTAGAGATTTTAAATCCCTAATAATTTTGTATTATGGAAAAGCATCTCCAAATAAAATTTAGCTTTAAATATTAACTTTAAAAATTTTTTACTGAAAAGCCTATGAGACAATTTTGCTTCCTTTTACTTTTTTTAATGGTAATAGTAACAAAACAGTTCTATTTTATCCTTTGATATCCATCACAGATAGTATCACATATATTTTTAAAACAAAATAAAGGTCAAACTGATATTACTTAAACCAAAGAAATTGTTGGATATATTGTAAAATATAAGCAACAGAGGAGTACTAAATGTTCATGGGAAAAGCTTAATTATTTCTTTAGATATTGACATATTTAATCAATTATTACACAAATGTTTGAAATTAAGAAAAAAAATGTAGTTTTGATTTTTTTAATTGAGAATTCTAAAAATGATGACTTTTTGTTCTAAATATGAACAAATATTCTCTCATTGGCTTAAATAAAACATGTGTCTTTGTAACAAAAACAATTATCTCAAAGTTCCTACTTAATGGATGGCCAAAAAATAACGTTTCAGGCAGTAAAAACAACCTAAGCAGAAGCCCTAAAGCAACAAAGAACTGGGCTTATTCAAGAAATAGAAAGAATGTAAGTTTGACATCCTCTTGCGGTGAGGAGAAAGTGGCAAAATGAGAAATTGAAGACCTCATCAAGAACCAAGCAACGAAGGAATTTATAATGCCTAATAAAGAACTTGGATGTGTTTTAATTGTAACGAGAAATCAGTGAAGAGTTTTGAGCAGTAAATCTTTATTAAATTATAATCAGATAAGTAAGTCTGTTAGTGGAGAAATGATTGGAAGGAGATAAGAATTAATGGAAAGAAACTAGACTGGTTCATTAGAGAGCCAGGAAAAGGTGATGATGTTTGAGACAAGTTGTGACAGCAATACTTGCTACTGAATTTGCTACTGAGATGAAGTAAGTGGAAAGAATCAAATATGACTCAACCACTCTGCTTCTAGCTCAAACAATGGATTGAATGCTTCTGCAAAATACTGAGTTTGGAAAGTCAAGGGAAGAACAAGGGATAAAGGCATTAAAAAGAAGGATGATAAGAGTTCAGTCCCAAAGTCCGAAATGTCTCTGAGGCACCAAAGTCTCTAAAATTAGTCTGGAGCTTAGAAAAGAGGCCTGGGATGTATACATTTTGACATTACCAACATAGAGAGTGATTAAAGCCAGACAGCCAGACACAGAAGTTCTGTCTCCTTTTATATAGTTTTGCTCTCCATTACTGAGTTTGCCTTGAAAATGCTTTTTTTTTTTTGAGACGGAGTCTTGCTCTGTCACCAGGCTATAGTGTGCACTGGCATGACCTTGATCTTGGCTGACTGCAACCTCTGCCTCCCAGGGTCAAGCGATTCTCCTGCCTCCGCCTCCTGAGTAGCTGGGACTACAGGCATGTGCCACTATGCCCAGCTAATTTTTGTATTTTTAGTAGAGATGGGGTTTCACCATGTTGGCCAGGATGGTCTCAATCTCTTGACCTAGTGATTCACTTGCCTCGGCCTACCAAAGTGCTAGGATCATAGGCATGAGCCGCCATGCCTGGTCTGAAATTGTTTTTGTTGGTGTTTTCTACTTTACTTGGAATTCACTGATATTTTTTCTTTTTTTTCATCCAATCCCTGCCTTAGCTCTTCCATAGGAGAGAATCTGGTAAGTCGTTATTAATTCTGATCGAGGGTGGTCATAGTCTCCCTTAAAGGAGCACAAGCTTGCCAAATAGTTAGAACAAACTGCCCCACAGTGCACAGACTGCATCCTGAGCTCCTGATTAGAACACCCTGCAGTAAGGAGGTAATGAGCAAAAAGGAAAATCCCCAAATTCATGCAAGCACAGAAACCCATTAATGTCCTTTGACTGACCCATGCTCATTATAATAGTAAAAAACATACTCCTGGGTGGACATTTAAGATGCTAATGAGACATGTCATGTATGTACTGACATGCACAACCACAACACATGCACCACGAAAAGATCATCCATAACATGCTAAATGGCAACACCCTTCCTGCCCCTACATGGATAATTATGTAAGGCTTCCATAAAGGGAGTTTCCCCAGTACCAGTCAGGACTGTCTCATTGTCCAACAACCCACTCAGACTTGGCTGAGTGTATTTTGCTTTGCAATACATTTTTTTACCTACTTTCACTTTAGACTCATTTTCAAATTCTTTTGTCTGGCAAAATAAAACCCTGAACCTACCCACCGGCAACAAAATCTTCTCTGCTTGAAACCAACACCTAGTGCCCAGGTCTCAGATATCTAAACTTTTACATCTGTGTTTCTCAACCTTTCCTTTCCATTATCACTATGTTACTGTTGATGCATTTCTATCTGAGCTTTATACATAAAAAAGAATAAATACAAAGTCTACTCTTTATTCATTGCAGGGTCAAGAATAACTAAATAAAATTTTCAAGTAAAAATATAAATGCCAGTAACAATTTATAACTATATTTTGAGTAGCTTTTGATATAATTCACTTACTTAAACAATCATATCATTATATATGCAAGTTAGAAATGTATACAAATACATTATAACAGTAGCAATCAGAATTTTAAAATTAATAATTCAAAATGTTTCTCAGTAATAGGAAACAATAGAGAAACTAAATTAATTGTCTAAAATTACTTTAGTAAACTTAACTTTTACCTTGTGCTTAACATGAGAAAATAACTTTTAACTAGCAGCTGGATAGTCAGTCATTCAAATATGGCAAACATGCTTTTCTCTTTGGCACTTGACTAAATTAATTCTGGGTTGACTCATATAGAATTAAGTAATAAAATATAAGCCATTTTTGTTAAATTCTCAAACCCAAGTACACAAAAAAGCACTGAGGAAAAAAAGAAGAAGAAGAAAAAAAAAAAAAAACCTGCCAAGGCAGAAGGCAGCCAATGGCCACCAATAGGTATGTATAGGCCACCTCTTCTGAATGACCTCTAGATTAAGCAAGTGATCAAGAGAAAGTCCACCAGTTGCAGCCATCTAGTCCTCATAACTTCATACCACTGATCTTGGAAATATTGCATGTATCTTTCAAGAACTCAGTGCTACTTTTGTGATATCCGAGAAAATCCCATGACAGAAATTAAACATGAAGAAATAAAATTTTGAGCCTTGGAGAGCCATAGATTGTGGGAATATAAATATATATTTTTGCCCTTTTCCCACACCAGGAACCAACTTTCATTCCTTTAGAGATGATATCATTCTTGTTGAAATTGTATGTTTCACATCATTGTAGGTCCAAGAGTCTATAACATTGCCCCCATTACTGGCTCTATTGCTATAAACTGAATCCCTTTATAGATTTCCAGGATAATGATAATACCACACATTTGGCTTCTTCAGAATGTAATCATCATTTTACTATTAAGGAACACTTACAATAAATAAATATATAAATGAACAATTGAGTCATACATTAAATCTTACTTAAAATTAATTCCAGAAACTCTAATATAATTGGAAAAAATAAGAAACCAATATAGTATTTTATTTTAATTCTATGTAGACTTTCCATTAGTATTAATGGAAGATGGTCCCAAAACAAAATGGATATTTGAGAAAAATATTTAATGATTGGCATAGTTTAAAAATGTATGCTATATTCATTTCTATTTCAGGATACCTTGACCTCATTCTTCAATATGTCAGCATTTTCTCTGCAGTAACAACTGATCCATGGATACCCTAGCCTAGAAGTTTCTGAAAACCTACATATTATTTCACAAAACTAGGGTAAACTCAGATAATCCAAAATCTTGGTAGGGAATGAACATCTAAATAAAATACTATTTAGATAAAGGTCTTCCATGTACAATATTATAATTTGAAGAAATAAAAAGGTACATAATTAATAATCATTACCCTGCCTTCTCTGCTCAATTTTGGAAACAAATAAGTTGCCCAAAATGCCTCTTGAAATGGAAAAAATATAGGAGAATTGTCTCTGAATAATTTTTTCTTAATTATACAAGTATGAAAATTAGTGTGGTTAAAAATAGCAAGATCTTTTTTCAGGAAATAATATTTTTAAGTAATCTTCAAAAAGCCCAGCTGGAAGGGAAATAGTCTTATTATCAAATTTAGTAAAGTACAGAGCAAGGCACAAGTGGCAATTTGCTGATCACATGGAGAGGGATGAATTTGGCAGGACTGAGAGAAGTAAACACAGCTCTAGAGCTGTGAGGCTCCCCAGAGTTCCATCTACCCTCTCAGTGACCGTAATAGGCATATTCTACCTACTAATCATATCTCAAGGAATCTTTGTAATCATTTCTAAAAGACTTTTACAATAGCTAATGAATAGTTGTCTAGATCTGCCACTGATTGAAATAGTTTAGGACACACTTAAATAAGGGGGGAAAATCCCATTTAAGTTCAATTTGGCTTACATTCAGAAATACAAGCATTCTAGATCTTTTTTTCCTCCACTTTGAAGCATTAGACCTATAGCCTAATGTTCTGAAAACCTACATTATATCTTGTTAAAAGCAAGGGTTTTTTGTATCTGAACAGCTTGTTACCCTCTTAAATTTCTAATACTTTCTGTCTAGGTGATGGTTCCATCTTATGCTTTAAACTCCTCAAATGAAAGATCCATTAAGTTTTAACTTACTCTGAATAGCACCAAGAATAATGCTATTTGCAAATAGGTGCTTAAAAGGTTCTGAGTGATATAGAAAGATGATGTTGACATACAGTCCCGGCAAATAACTGAAAAGTTATAAAGTAGCGGAAAGTATGAGCCTGGTACAAACAGGAATTTTATCTCTAAATGATAATTGATCTGCCTAAAAGACATGTAATTAGTGAAGTTGAAAAATACATCAAAATAATTCATTGGTACCTTTTAACATCAACAACTTTTTTAAAAAACATAGTTCCAGTAGGACTCAATTCTTAGAAAAGTTCAGGGTCACATATCTATTTCCCAGAAGTTGGATAGGACTGGGGATACAATTAATGCAGCTACCAGAACATAATTTTGACATTTATTTTTTCATCTTGTTTTAATGTTTTTCATAAATATACTCCCTGATTGTAATATACAAAAAATTAAAATTTTTAATGGGTGGATATTTATAGCTACTTCTTAACAGATGACTGACAATTATCCTTCATACAAAAGGAAAGCTCCCTAAATTAGAAGCTCAGGAAGCTGGGCAATTATGACCACTTAGTACATGTGACTTTGGGCAGCTCATTTTATTTTTGACAAATTTTTAAAAGTTCCTCTTTCATATATTATACAAATATTTCCCTTTGTTTCTTCCCAGTAAATTTCAAATAAACTAAAATGAAATATTTTTAATATATATACATCATCCTTATAACATTTTATTTTTTCTTAATGTTCATAAATGACATTGTTCTGCATATTTCTAGTTTTGTACTATCTTTTGAATTTTAATACCAGGGGTATGTTAGCTTTATGAAATAAGGAACAAATCCTTTTTCTACACTTTGGAATTTTTTTTTAAGTAGAATTGTGCTGAACTTTAGGGAACAATTCTCTTCTGAAATATGTTAGACTCACATTTGTAGGAGAGGCTAGTTCTTTGACAATAGCAATTAACCTATGACTATCATCATGCTGGTGTTTTTCACTATTTTACTTTAATCCATTTTGTTAACCAGTTGTATTAGTCTGTTATCACACTGCTATAAAGAACTTCCCAGAGACTGGGTAATTTATACAAGAAAGAGGCTTACCTGACTCAATTCTGCATGACTGGGGAGGCCTCAGGAAACTTACAATCATGGCAGAAGGGGAAGCAGGCACCTCCTTCACAAGATGGCAGTAGAGAGAGAGTCTGTAAAGGGGGAACTGTCAAACTTATAAAACCATCAGATCTCGTGAGAACTCAGTCACTATTATGAGAACAACATGGGAGAAACTGCCCATGATCCAGTCACCTCCCACTAGGCCCCTCCCTTGAAATATGGGGATTATAGGAATTACAAATCAAAATGAGATTTGGGTGGGAACACAGAGCTAAACGATATCATCAGTATTTTCCTTTGTAAGTATCCAGTTTTTCTAGGGGATTATATTTACACTAATGCAATTCTTATATTTTTCTATATCTCATTATTTCCTTTTATTAATCCCTATTTTCATTTTTCCTCAAAAAATTGTTGATTATGTTTGTTAATTTGTGCATGTAATTGTTTTGTGAATTTGAAAATACGTTTTTGGATTTATTTAATTTTACTTTCACCTTCCATTAGATTTATTTTCTGTTTCGTTTTTCTAATTCCTTGGGTGAATATTTAATTAATCTAGTTTTGCTCTTTTGTTCCTGTATATATATGCAGAAATTAAAGGATTTACATTTTAACTTATTTCTGCATTACCAAATTCTCATAGTTTTAAGATGTTGTATTTTAAATTATTACTCTTACGGATTTTCAGAATATTATCATCTAATTCATTGCTCTCAGAACCACTTAGGAATTTGTTTTTCAACTTCTGAGTCATGAATTATTTTTATTTCTACTTTTGTTTTTATTTTCATTTGTGTAGCAATGCAAAATTTAATAATAATTTTGTAACCTAATATGATCAATTATCCTGAAAGCTCTAAGGCAGCACAAATAGAAGGATGTTCTTTATCATAGGATATAGGCTTTGTTGTGTATGTGTTAGATTAATCTTATTGACAATACCAAGTGTTGGTGGGGACATGGATCAACTAGAACTCTCAAACATTGCTGGTGGAAGTATATAATAATTTAACCACTTACAAAAACTTGCTTTTTTTTTAGCAAAAAACTTGCTAAAGTTAAATATGCATTCATTATAAAATTCATCAGTCTCACTCTTGAGTTTTTACACAAGAGGGGAAAAAATATGTCCATATAAAATGTCAATTATTTCTAGCAGCTTTGCTCATAATACTAAAAAACTGCAAACAATCCAAATATCCATCACAGAATTATAGAATAATTATAGCATATCTACAAAGTAGACTCTTACTCAGCAATAAAAAGGAACTAACTATACAATCAATGATGTATTTAAATTAAAAAAATAAGGGAGGGGGTGGAAAGTCAAAAACAAAGGACTACATACTGTATGATTTCATAGAAAGTCTATAATATACAAAACTAATCTGTAGTTGTAAAAAATAAGGCAGTGATTGCCTCAGGATTGGGAGTGGTGTCTGCCAAAACTCATAGGGAAACCGGCATGAAGGAAATGTTGTATATATTGATTAGAATGGTAATGATACAAGTGTGTACATTTGTCAAAATCGATAAAACTATAAACTGGTGTGGTTTACTACATATTTAATAAGGTTTATATTAAAAATGAAGATATACATGACCATATTCTTTTTATAAACACTTTATTAGATGACACAGCTTGTCTTTCTGTATTCAGCATTATTCAAGAGAAATGTGAGAGCAATAGGATATTTTTCTTCCATAGTAGATGAATATTTCTGCCTGAATGCTTTTAGAATTCTTTATCCTTTAACTTTAGTCCATTTTCCAGAATATATTATAATATCAATATTTTTTCTACTTATTTTACTGATATATAAATTTTCTATGTGCCGATTTTTCTTCTTTTGTATAAGATGCCTTCTAAATTTGCTTTTTAAAATATGTTCCATTTTTTCTATACTATTCTTCACAAATATCAATTATATTTATACTGATTATTCATTTTTAGACTCTTCTAACTTTTCTGGAGCAATTTTTACCTCTTGTTTTCTATCAAACTTTTTTTTATATTTCTCAAATTTCCATCAACTGACAAAATGGGAGAAAATATTTGAAAACTATGCATTTTATTGGGTCTAATATCCAGAATCTATAAGGCATGCACACAAATCAACAAGAAGAAAAAACAAATAGCCCCATTAAAAAGTGGGGAAAGAACATGAACAGGCACTTCTCAAAATAAGACACACAAGAAGGCAACAAACATATGAAAAAATGCTTATCATCACTAGTCATCAGAGAAATGAAAATCAAAACCACAATGAGATACTTACCATCTCACACCCATCAGAATGGCTTTTGTTAAAAAGTCATGCAAGATGTTAGCGAGGCTGTGTAGAAAAAGGAATATTTACACACTGTTGGTAGAAATGTAAATTTGTCCAGCTGCTATTGAAAGTAATTTGGAATCCATGATTCTCTTCATATGGAAGTCCAGAATAGGGAAATCTATAGAGACAGAATGTGGTGCCTTTGGGCACAGTAGATAGGGGATTGGTGGAGATGATAGTTAAAAGGTATTGGGTATCATTTTGAGGTAACGAAATGCCTTAAAGTTGACTATGGTGATGCTTGCACATATATTTGTGAGTATATTGGAAACCACCAAATTATACACTTTGAATGGATTGTATGATCTGTAAATTATATCTCAATAAAAGTATTTAAAAGAAAAATAAATAAATAATAAATAAAATGTTAAAAATGTTGGCGAGACTGTGCAGAAAAGGGAACATTTACACACTGTTGGTAGGAATGTAAATTTGTCCAATACTATTGAAAGCAGTTTGAAGATTTCTCAAAGAACTGAGAGCTGAGTTACGACTTGACCTAGCAATCCCATTTCTCAGTATATATACAAAGGAAAATAAATCATTTTACCAAAAGGACAAATGCACCCAAGTATTCATTGTAGAGCTATTCACAATAACAAAGACATGCAATCAACATAGATGTCCATCAATGGTGAACTGGATAAAGAAAATGTAGTATATAAATATATGGACTATTACACTGTCATAACAAGAATGAAATCATGACAAAGGACATTATCCTAAGCTAACTAACATAGAAACAGAAAACCAAGTACCAAGTTTTCGCATTTATAAGTGGGAACTAAATATTGGGTACACATAGATGTAGACACTGGAGACCACTAAAGTGGGGAAAGGGCTGAAAAACTACCTACTGGGTACTATGTTCACTACATGGATGATGGATTCAGTCACACCCCAAACCTCAGCATCATGCAACATACCTTTGTAACAAACCTGCACATGTACCCCCAATTCTAAAATAGAATTTGAAAGAGAAAAAGAAAAGTTTTTCATTACATTTTTCTTATAAAACATATTGTCTTTTTAAAATTTGGGAAATATAAAAACTGTGAAATGAATAAAATATGTTATACATAATCCTGTAACCTAGAGACAATTATTGTCAGACTGTGACACATATTCAAATATAAATCGAATTGTATTTTCCTATATCATTACATATTCTTTGAAGACAAAACAAAAAACCAAAAGCAAATTTTGTCCATGATAATAATCCTGCTTTTTACTGTCTCTAATTATGTTTCTATTCTTAGATTGTTTATTTGCTTTCAAATTATCTCATTTTTTCTGCCAAGTTTTGTCATCTCCTCTGTGTTATCTTCTCTATGATTACCTTTGTATCTCTAAATTGATCTCTTATTTCTGAAACTTCCTATTCCTTTCAGTTTTTAATGTATTATTAATATTTTAAATAATATGTTTATTTTTCTGGAGCAATAAATTTCCAGATTATATTTCAGAGATCTTTATTTTGCTTATTGTATTCATTTCTTTAGTGTCTTAAAATTATTCAAAGATAGAATTGAATTGAATGCTTTATTTTTACATATAATTAATTTCATCTAGACTTAATATTTCCTATAAAAAGTAAGGGTGGAGAAGTATTGACTTGATGACTGGAAACTGTCTTAACTACATCTTTGATATTTAGAATTTGAATTGTAGGACTCAATATTGTTGGTTTATAACAACTTCTGAATGTTTTAGTTGCTTAGAGTCAGGAACAGAATTGGTGTGCTAAGTGAAACATACAGCCTCAATTTTAGTTTACTATTTTCTCATGCTTTGTCACTACATTTTTTTAAGTCCTTGGTTTTCAGAAGACTGCAGTCCTAAGAGATTTTCGCCTCAAAATTTAGCTCTTATACACTTGTGGCCAGCATGGAGCCCAGGCGCTACAAGTGTTTTGGTTTGATTTAGTTGTTTGTTTTTAATGATTTTCAAGAATTTTCTGCTTAGGTAATTGTGGTTAGTGCTTAGGTAATTGTGGTTTGGGGCTGTGTGACTGTTTCACATTTTTGCCTCTTCTTCTGCTCCCTACATCAACTCCAAGCTATTTGTATTTTTCCTGGTGGTCTGTCTATACCATAGCACTTATACTTCTTTCTTTTTTCTTTTTCTTCTTTTTTGCATGCTGATATGTACTGTTTTTCAGGTCTCTCTCACTGTCTGTCAGAGAAATATGTATGGTAGTGGGATATGGAAATTTGCCAGATTTCAGTGAGTTAGTTTAAACTTAATTTGTAAACATTCTTCACAGTCTATGGTATAATGATGTTTCTGTTTCATATTCTTTAGTCTTTTCATTTATTTCAGATGACTTGGAGGAGGGAAATTAAGTAAAATATATGTACTATACCATGTTTATGAAAATTTTGGAATTCTGGTTCTAAGAATTGATTTTTAGACTATCTCAAAATAAGTGATAAAAATGATGCCAATTTAAATTTTTTAAAAACATATGGCCTGTTAATCTATACAGCCAGATTTGACTATATTTTTCTATGTATTAGCACTAATTTTTTAGCATTATAATTCCCATAGATAAATAACTTCTAGGTTACTATAATCAAATATAACAAACTAAAGAAAAAGAAGCATACTAAAGGCAAGGAAAATGGTGGATCCATGGAGAAAATTTAAAGAACAGAGTTATGATTGTTAAGAATAAGCTTAGTGTTTGTTGACATGCTTTTGAACAATGCTTGTTAATAAGTTATAAAAAACAAAAGATCAAACACATGGTGGATTCTGTAAAGGGATCAATGGTTACTTAATATATGATTTTTTGTTTTTAATTCTGTTTTTGTGGTATCTCACATTTATTGACTTGTGGATGTGAAAACATGCCTGTATTCCTGATATGAAACCCATTTGATTATGGTGGATTATCTTTTTGATATGTTGTTGGATTCAGTTAGCTAATATTTTGTTAAGGATTTTTGAATCTATATTCATCAGGGATATTAGTCTGTAATTTTCTTTTTTTGTTATGTCCTTTCCTGGTTTTGATATGAGGGTGGTACTGGTTTCATAGAATGATTTAGGGAGGATTTCCTCTTTCTCTGGCTTGAAGAATAATGTCAGTAGGAGTGGCATCAATTTTTCCAATTTTTCTTTGCATGTCTGATAAAATGCAGCTGTGGATCAATCTGGTCCTGGACTTGTCTTTCGCTGGCAATTATTTTTATTACAATTTTAATCTTGCAGCTTGCTATTGGTCTGTTCAGAGTTTCTATTCCTTCCTAATTTAATCTAAGAGGTTTGTATATTTCCAGGAGTTTATACATCTCTTCTAGGTTTTCCAGTTTATGCGCATAAAAGTGTTCACAGTAGCTTTGAATGATCTTTTGTATTTTTGTGTTATTGGTTGTAATATCTCCCATTTCATTTCTAATTGAGCTTAAATGGATCTTCTCTCTTCTTTTCTTGGTTGAACTCACTAATCATCTATCAATTTTATTTATATTTTCAAACAACCAGCTTTTCATTTCATTTATCTTTTGTAGTTTTTTTATTTTTTTCAATTTTACTTAATTCAGCTCTGACATTTGATATTTCTTTTCTTCTGCTGGGTTTGGGTTTAGTTTGTTCTTGTTTCTCTATTTGCTTGAGGTGTGACCTTAGATTGTCTGTTTGTGCTCTTTCAGACTTTTTGATGTAGGTATTTAATGCTCTGAACTTTCCCCTTAGCACCACCTTTGCTGTATCCCAGAGGTTTGGATAGGTTGTGTCTCTATTAACATTCAGCTCAAATAATTTTTTTTTTAATTTACAACTTGATTTCATTGTGAAATCAATGATAATTCAGTAGCAGATTATTTAATTTCCGTGGTTTTGAGGGTTCCTTTTATGATAGTCTCAATAGCCACAGAAAAAGCATTTGTCAAAATCCAACATCCCTTTATGATTAAAACCCTCAGCAAAATTGGCATACAAAGGATATACCTTAATGTAATAAAAGCCATCTATGACAAACCCATAGCCAACATAATACAGAATGGGGAAAAGTTGAAAGCATTTCCCCTGAAAACTGAGACAAGACAAGATTGCCCATTCTCCCCACTTCTACTCAACATAGTACTGGAATTCCTAGCCAGAGCAGGAATTCAGACAAGAGAAAGAAATAAAGAGCACCCAAATTTGTAAAGAGGAAGTCAAACTGTCACTATTTACTTAAAAAACACTAAAGACTCCTCCAAAAACCTCTGATAACTGATAAATTAATTCAGGAAAGTTTCAGGATACAAAATTAACATACACAAATCAGTAGTTCTGCTATACACCAACAGCGACCAAGCTGAGAATCAAATCAAGAACTCAACCCCTTTTACAATAGCTGCAAAAAAATTATAAAGTACTTAGGAATACAAGAAGATGAAAGAGCTCTATGAGGAAAACTACAAAACACTGCTGAAAGAAATCGTAGATGACAGAAACAAGTGGAAACATATCCCATGCTCATGGATGGATAGAATCAGTATTGTGAAAGTGACCATACTCTCAAAAGCAATCTACAAATTCAATGCAATTCCCATCAAAATACCACCATCATTCTTCACAGAACTAGAAAAAGCAATCGTAAAATTCATATGGAACCAAAAAAGAGCCTGCATACCCAAAACAAGACTAAGCAAAAAGAACAAATCTGGAGGCATCACTTTACCTGACATCAAGCTATACTATACTATTTAGGCCATAGTCACCAAAACAGCATAATACTGGTATGAAAATGGGCACATAGACCAACAGGACAGAATAGAGAACCCAGAAATAAAGTCAAATACTTATAGTCAACTGATGTTTGACAAGGCAAACAAAAATAGAAAGTGGGAAATGGACATCCTATTCAACAAATGGTGCAGGGATAATTGGCAAGTCACATGTGGCAGTATAAAATTGGATCATCATCTCTCACCTTATACAAAAATCAACTCAAGATGGATCAAAGATTTAAATCTAAGATCTGAAACCATGAAAATTCTAGAAGAAAACATTGGAAAAATCCTTCCAGACATTGGCTTAGGCAGAGAATTCATGACCAAGAACCCAAAAGCAAATTCAACATTAACAAAGACAAATAGATAGGATTTAGTTAAACTAAAAAGCTTCTGCACAGCAAAATAAACAATCAGCAGAGTAAGCAGACAACCCTTAGTGTGGGAAGAAGTCTTTCCAATCTATACATCTGACAAAGGACTCATATCCAGATTCTACAAGGAACTCAAACAAATTAGCAAGAAATTACGAACAATCTCATTGAAAAGTGGGCTAGGGACATGAATAGACAATTCTCAAAAGAAATATAAAAATGGCCAACAAACCTGTGAAAAACGTTCAACATCACTAATGATCAGGGAATTGCAAATCAAAACCAGAATGAGATACCACCTTACTCCTGAAAGAATTTCCATAATCACAAAATCAAAAAATAATAGATGTAGGTATGGATGTGGTGAAAAGGGAACACTTTTACACTGCTGGTAGTAATGTAAACTGGTACAACCACTATGAAAAACAGTGTGGAAATTCCTTAAAGAACTAAAAGTAGAACTATCATTTGATCTAGCAATCCCACCCAGAGGAAAAGAAGTCATTATACAAAAAGATACTTGCACATGCATGTTTACAGCAGCATGATTTACAATTGCAAAAATATTGAACCAGCCCAAATGCCCTTTAATCAATGAATGGACAAAGAAATTGTGATATGCATGCGCGTGCACACACACACACACACACACACACACCATGGAATACTACTCAGCCATGAAAAGGAACGATATAAAGGCATTCACAGCAACCCAAATGGAATTAGAGACCAGCATTCTAAATGAAGTAATTCAGGAATGGGTAACTAAACACCATATGTTCTCATTCATAAGCGGAAGCTAAGCTCTGAGGATGCAAAGGCATAAGAATGATGCAATGGACTTTGGGGACTTGGGGGGAAAGGGTGGGAGAGTGGTGAGGGATAAAAGACTACAAATCAGGTACAGTGTAAACTACTTGGGTGATGGGTGCACCAAAATCTCAAAACTCACCACTAAAGAACTTATTCACATAAGCAAACACCACCTGTTCTCAAAAACATATGGAAATATAAAATAAAAATTTTAAAAATTAATTTAATTTTTAAATTAAATTAGATAGGCCTTCAGCTAGAGTGACAGGAAGATCACTGATAGTGATGTTCTCTGTTTTAGTAAGGTAAAGTAAAAAGATTATCTCAGAAGTTATCATTTTGTTGTCATTAGGTTATTTCATCTTAATTAATAAACGGATTTTTATCTAATAGCAGAGCTGTAAGTTCCATTAAAATTCAAAGCATAATATGTCTTCCTTCAAACAGAGATTTAAATTTTTTAAGCAAAAATTTAGGAATTTTAAAGTTCTCTGGTAGCAATCGGAAAAGAATCAGACCAATAATTCAAATCAAAGATGAAATTATATAAACTGAGTGTTATATGTATACACAATTGCATCAAAAAGGGGTGAGTCCTTATAAAACAAACTAATAAAGAGTGTCCTCTGTTTGCAGCTGCAGACATGAATGTCATAACCTTGGGTATCACTGACTTATGCTGTATTTATATCATGCCAAATATTCACACAAAGAAGAGCATTTTGTTCTCATTACATAATTGTGTCATTTCAACCATATTTAATTGATGATTTTCTATAGCCTATTTTCAAAATGCTGCCAATCATCAAACCAAGAACTCAGGCCAGTTATTCTGATAAACGAATGGTAAATCATGTTCTCATATTGACTGCCCTCCTCCAGAAGGTAGAATGTCTAACCTGAAATCAAACTGACTGGTTGCACTAGAAGACAACTCATTCCCTAGCTGCTCCTTCTACTTGGTTGTTGTTTACATACAACTGAACAATTCTTGAATGCAGGTGAGGCACCAAAGTTCTGATTCAAACTATTTTTCTAATGTTCTTCTGCTTACTGAATTACATCTCCAAAGTGTAGTCTTCCAAGTATGAATTTTCAAACTTCTCATTTCCCCCAAATAACTGCCTAATTTTAGCAAAATTCTCTGGTCCTTGTCCTCCAGCGTTTGAGGACAGATGTACTGCTTCCTGTTTGTGGCCCACACTTCCACCTGCTTTCATAATCACAGCCCGTCCATTGTGCTGTGAGAACTCATTGTTTAATGTATATGTTCTCTCTTCTATAGCTCTAAACTCCGTCTCCTGAACCTAAAATTTTTTTCTTTCTAGTTTCAACAAAAATAAAGTTAGCAATTAAAATCACCTGTCTCTTCAACAAGGAGGTATTTCATACTTTAAAAACAAACAGATAACAACAATAAAAAAATACTTGCTCCAAGGATGTTGTATCTGATAAACAGAGCTAAGGTTTTGGATGCTGTCTCAATAGATCTTTAAGGACTTCACAAATATACTCTCTTGGTACTTACTATTGCAAAATAAATGTAGTTTTCTTGCACTTCACACTTATAATTATTCTCTCCCTCCTGAAAAAGAGGAGGCCACTTGTTTCTTAGGCCACTTATCCTTTGAGTTACTTCAGGGCTAGGGTCATGTCATTCATTTTTATATCATTATCCTTCTAAAAGTGCCTTTATCTTCACTATTTTACCATGCAATAGCTATTAACCTCTCTCTTCCTACACACAGTAAGATAAATGAACATTTTTCTGTTGGAGGTGATGAGGTGAATAACCTGATAGCTCTGATGACACACTAAGAAACCAGTACAATTAATTGGCTTTGTCTAGAAATACCAGATTTTCCAGATATCCTATCTAATAAACATGAAAAAAGCATTATGGTACAGTCAGTGATAAACATCAAGAAGTATATGGGGTAAATGAGGAGGATTTGATGTTTTCAAATTTTGTGTATCAAACGTGATAGAACTATTTTCCATTATAAGAACTTACAATTAAATCTACTAAATCAATATGCCTTTAAAATGAGAGGGGAGGCACCATGATGGTGAAAGATTATGATATTTTTTCCTATGATCCCATTCCACAAAACAAATGTCATGAAATGGACAAGTGAAACACAAGTATTTACTCAATGTCTCCATAAAATTATAATGTGTGATAAACATTGGTGATATAAAATTGAATGACATGACCCTAGCCCTGAAGTAACTCAAGGCATAAGTGGCCTAAGAAACAAAGAAGTATTGTTTTTCAGGAGGGAGAGAATAATTATACATGTGAAATGTAAGAAAACTACATTTATTTCGCAGTAGTAAGTACCAAGAGAGTGTATTTGTGAAGTCCCTAAAAATCTATTGAGACATCAGTCAAAACCTTATTTCTGTTTATTAGACACAATGTTTTTCTTAGAGCAAGTATTTTTATTGCTGTTATCTGTTTGTTTTAAAGTATGAAATATCTTCTTGTTGAAGAGATGGATGATTTTAATTGCTAACTTTATTTTTGTTGAAACTGTAAAGAAGAAATTAGGATGACTTTAGGTTTACAATGGGATACTGATTACATACATTATATTATTTTCTTATGAAACTACGGCAATGAAAATAAAGAAATAAAACTGATCTAAATCTGAAACAATGGAAAGAGCTGGTGACTGACTATTCCTAGTCCGATAAGATATATCAGTATATATTTAGAAAAGAGAAACAGAGCGGGGAGAGGTAATTGGGACAGAATAGAGAATGCCACAAACTAGAGTACAGGGAGAAGACAACTGAGGTGTGAATTGAATCAGTCCCAGGAAAGGCTTGCAGTTTATAAATGTCATGAAAAACAGAAGGTATATATATGGAATTTTAAAACAATGTTTTTAAATAAGTTTCTGTATTGAAAAATTACCTCCCTCACTTATACTTCCACCTCTATCCCCATTCATAATATTGAGTAGCAGACACCTGAAACCCATGGTAGACCTAGCTCTTCTCTAGGGGAACTGAGGGACTCCAGAGCACAGATTCTACTCCAACATTTAGAAGTAGCTGTTTAAATAGCTGGTTTTTACTATACAACCTAAAGTTCAGCGTGACATTTAAAAATCTCTTATTTGTACCCAGAGACACTGAACAACTTGTTAATGACTTAATCTTAAAAGTGAATGGACATCGGAACCCTCAGACTATTGTAAAATTCTCCAAAATGGAAGAGAAAGAAAAAAATGAATAGAAATTGAGATAATATCAGGAGAAATCAGAACTTCATAAACTGTAGTATCCTCAGAGATCATTGAGAAAATCCATAAAGAAAAGGATGCTATAAAAAAGAAAACTTGGTGACTAAAACTGAGGTCTTAATAATTAAGTGCATTTTCCAAAAGTAAAAATTATATAAGAAGAGTTGGAAAATTAAGTCAAAAATAGTTTAGAAAGCATCCATCCATCCATACAAACCATCAAAATGAGGGAAACTGAAGATAAATGATCCATCTAGGAGATCCAATAACATGATATGTAATATGAGTTCTGAAAAGAGATGAGTACACTGAGTAAAGGAAATTGTCAAACACACACATACATGTATACACACAACATATTTCAAAGCTGAAGCACTTGTCTCCAAAATAAGAGTCCTTATTAAAAACTAGCAAATAAATGGAAAAATACGACCATTTCTAGTCAATCTGTTGGAAAAGTTCAGAACCCAAAGGATTATTAAAAGATCGTAAGAACTTTCAAAAATAATTTTTAAAAATTAATTACAAAGGAGAATATCTGTCCAGGCAGAAACATTGGATACAAGATGATAGGGCAATACTTTCATAGATCTAAGGAAAAAAAATATTTTTAGTTCAGAATCCTACAATGGAAAAATAAGGTAAATGCTGGGTTAGAATAAGGATATTTTCAGACATGAAGGACTCAAGAGATTTACCTTTCAGACATGCTTACTTAGAATATTTCTAAAGGTGTAACCCAGCAAAAATGAGCACAAAAAACAAAAAGAGGGAGATACAGGAGAGAATGGAGTGGAACAGAAAAGACATGACCCAGGATGATGGCCATGCACCAAGTCTGTGGAGCTGGCAGTCCAAATTGGAGGAGAAGGATGTGGGGCTCTTAAAGGGAAGACAGAGGAAAAAGGTGACAGAAAAATGGACTGAATGTAGACTTTGAAAAACTAAGGGAATGAATAAAGTAAATGGCTGGTAAGGGAGAATGGAAATAGCAACTACAAATCCCAGGTAACTATTTTTTTAAGCACAAAGAAAAATCAGTGAGCTGTGCTTTTCTGTGAACATTATTTATACAATCACAATAATGAAGACACGGTTTAAAGATCTGACTAAAGTACTCAACCAATATACAAAGCACAAAGGGCTTAATTATGATTATCAAGATAAGGTAATGTTGTCAGCCTTCACAGTACAGAGATAAGCTCATAAATGACAAAAATTACGTAGAAGGAGGACGGAAACCTCAATAGGAAGTTTTTGAAATATAATTAAAAGCAAATTCTTATTCCAACTCAGAAATCTCTACACAAAGATAGTGAAGAAATAAACCACTTTTATTATTGAATAAACCATAAGGCATAATGCAATGTGCATCATAGACAATCTGTTAACAGTTATTTGCAAGGACAGAAAAAAATCTCACCCGTGTGTATAGCCAAGCAGATATACTCCATTACATACATGGTTTGAAGATAAATAATAACTAGTCCTCAAGTAAGAGAACTTAAGAGTACCATTTGTCACACACAATGCATCCTATCTTAAATCTCTATGGCAGGAGGTAATTTTGAAACTGGAAGCCACAGACCCACCAAAGATAGGCTCCTGCACTCTCACAGAAGCTGTGAGATAGGGACACTATCTTCCTTGATGATTATATTTCACAAAAGACATCCTTAAGTCATACGATGAAAAAGTCCTATCTAGTCTTCAAAAGGAAGTTTACGCGTATCTAAGAGAGGAGGAATAATTACAAGTTTTCCAAAGTAAATGCTCTTAGTAAACAGAAGGGGACGAAATATCCTTCATTATTTTAAACAGGGAAATTTAAGCCTCTTATTTTTAATATGTGTTTGTGCTTACAGACGATAATCATGATAGTGGCCTCTTCTTGCCAAGTGCACTGTCAGAGATCCTGTCCTGAGATAGTGACACACGAAGGAAAAATGCTTCGATAGTGCTTGGATAGAAAGATTAAATGAGAATCTAAAACTGATAGAAATATATTGGTAGTGAGAGGGAGGGAAAGTAGAACAATTAAATAATTTAAATATTCTATTTAGCTAAACAACCAAATTAATTAAAAAGAGCACTAGAATCCTAGTATACAGAAATATTTTCAGAACTGTAAGATGAAAACAGCTACGATAATTAGACATGGTTGGCACAGGAAAGCAAGACTTGGAAGAAGACTATTACTTCTATGTATTTCTTCAAATATTATATATGATGTTTTTATATTATAAAAAAGAAAATGTATAGTACATTTTATAGTGTCCCAACCAATATATAGTATAATAGGAAAATGTCAAAATGGAGAATTAACAAAAAAAAATTAAATGATATGTGATTTTAAAAAGCACATTTACAGCAAAGTTTGCTTATCACTGGTTTTCAAAAGATAAAAGATGATATATCTTTTATCTTTTTATTTATATGCATATGATGTAAGTACATACCTGTGTTTATATCTGAAAGCATCTCAAGTTATGGAACTTTATTTTAAATAAACATTTCAAAAATGTTTTAAAGTATGCAGATAACATAATGAACACCTCAGCGCATTCCCGTACTTTACCAAATCCTCCCATTATACTTCCTTCAGAAGCTTTGGTTTGTCTTAAAACTAGATCCTCTTGTTTTTAGAGTATGTGAGAGTTGCATTACCTTCTCCCATTGGTCCTTGAGGTACACTGTGCTCCCATGTGGGGTTGCCTATCAAAACTGCATTATTAGTACTCTGAACATATGGTTTAAGAATTAGACTAGACCCTTCTAACTTTTGGAATTAATATGATAGTTAAATAATGTCTAACAGTTAACTCCTGATGTCTACCTAGAAACCTGTACCCTCTTTGCTTTAGTAAATGGCTACTTCTTCCTTTTAGTTGCTTCAGCCAAAAATTTGCAGACATCCTCAGTTCTTCACTTTTTCTCATATTGTACAACTACCGTTTTAGTTCCTTTGTGGTGCTATAACAAAATACATAAGACTGGATAATTAATAAAGAACATAAATTTATTTCTCACAGTCCTGGAGGCTGGAAGTCCAAGATAAAGGTGCTGACCAGCTTTGTCTAATGAGGGCCTAGTCTCTCTGCTTCCACGATGGCACCTGGTTGCTGCGTTCTTTAGAAAGGGCAAATGCTGCATCCTCACATGGTGGAAGGTGGGGGGAAGTGCAAAATGGGATGGACAGCTCACTCATGCTACTTCTTATAAGGTCATTAATCTTATTCTTGAGGGCATAGTTCCCAAAAAGCTCTACCTTCCAATACCATAGCCTGGGTGATTAGGTTTCAACATATGAATTTTGAAAGGAGACATAAATTCAAACCACTGCAATCACTTATCAGCAAGCAACGCATGTTGACTCTAGAATCTCATCACTATTCACTACTTACCCTGCCACATCCAGGCTCCAGTCATCAACTCTTTCTTGGAATATTACAATAGCATTTTAAGTAGTCCCCTGTTTCTACTCATTCTCTCCACATTCTCAACACAGCAGCTCGTAAAAGCTTTTAATTAAATCAGATCATACCTTTTCTCCACTCAAAATGTTCCATTTCACTCAGTCTAAAAGCTAATGCCCTTACAATAACTCATAAATCTCTCCTTTCTCTCTGATTCAATTTTGCCATTCTCTGCTCCCTCGGCTCTGTCACGATGGCCTTCTTTGCATTTCCTGAAAGACACTACACATACCCTCACCTCTGGATCATTGTTTGTGCATTCATTTAACCATGGAGTATGTCTTTATTTCTTTTCTGTTGTCTCTTTAAATTTGACTTTATTAATGAGCCTTCTCTCATAAGACTATATGATAAAGCAAGTCCACACCCTATTCTCTCTGGTACTCCCTATCTCACTTCCTCTGCTTTGTTTACCTCTATGGTAATTATTACCAACTGACATGCTACGTAGTTACACTTGCTTATATATAAATTGGGCCCTTCATCTCATTAGAAAGCATGTTCTAAAAAAGGAGAACTTTGTTATTTTTATTTATTGCTTTATTCCCAGCACTTGTGAAAATTCTCATTTCAAATGGGACTTCTTCACAGAAGTCTTTGTTGACAACCCCGAAATGTAATCTTAGTTAAGTTCCATTACGTTTTCTCTCCAAAAATTCTCCCTTTGCAGTGCTCATTTCCTTGCAAATGGTATTTGCATCTTTGGATGTCACTCCAAGCTACAAGAGAACAGGGTCCGTGTCTTAGTCTATTTCGACTGCTATAAGAAAATACCACAAACTGGGTAGCTTAGAACAATAGACATTTATTTCTCACAGTTATGGAGGCTTGGAAGTCCAAGACCAAGGTGCCAACAGATTTGGTGTATGATGAAGGCTCACCTGCTTATTGATAGCTATCATCTTACTCTAACTTCACATGGCAGAAGGACAAGCTAGATGTATTAGTCCATTTTCATGCTGTTATAAAGAAATACCCAAGACTGAGTAATTTATAAATTCAATGCTATTCCCATCAAGCTACCATTGACTTTCTTCACAGAATTGAAAGAAAACTACTTTAAACTTCATATGGAACCAAAAAAGAGCCCACATAGCCAAGATAATCCTAAGCAAAAAGAACAAAACTGGAGGCATCATGCTACCTGCCTGCAAACTATATTACAAGGATACAGTAACCAAAACAGCATGGTACTGGTACCAAAAAAGATACAGACCAATGGAACAGAGCAGAGTCCTTAGAATAACACTACACATCTACAACTATCTGATCCTTGACAAACCTGACACAAACAAGCAACAGGAAAACAATTCTGTATTTAATAAATGGTGTTTTGAAAACTGGTTAACCATATGCAGAAAACTGAAACTGGAACCCTTCCTTATACCTTCTACAAAAATTAACTCAAGATGGATTAAAGACTTACATGTAAGACCTAAAACCATAAAAATCCTAGAAAAAACCTAGGCAATATCACAGGACATAGGCATGGGCAAAGACTTCATGTCCAAAACACCAAAAGCAATGGCAACAAAAGCCAAAATTGACCAATGGGATCTAATTAAACTAAAGAGCTTCTGTACAGCAGAAGAAACTATTAGCAGAGTGAACAGGCAACCTACAGAATGGGAGAAAATTTTTGCAATCTATCCATCTGACAAAGGGCTAATATCCAGAATCTACAAAGAACTTAAACAATTTTTCCAAGAAAGAAACAAATAACCCCATCAAAAGTGGGCAAAGGATCTGAACAGACACTTCTCAAAAGAAGACATTTATGCAGCCAACAAACATATGAAAAAATGCTCATCATCACGGGTCATTAGAAAAATGCAAATCAAAATCACAATGAGATACCATCTCACACCAGTTAGAATGGCCATCATTAAAAAGTCAGGAAACAACAGATGCTGGAGAGAATGTGGATAAATAGGAACACTTTTATACTGACACTTTTACACTGTTGGTAGGAGTGCATATTACTTCAACCATTGTGGAAGACAGTGTGGCGAATCCTCAAGGATCTAGAACTAGAAATACCATTTGACCTAGCAATCTTATTACTGGGTATACACCCAAAGGATTATAAATCATTCTACTATAAAGACATATGCACAAGTATGTTTACTGCGGCACTTTTCACAATAGCAAAGACTTGGAACCACCCCAAATGTCCATTAAACATTAGACTGGATAAAGAAAAAGTGTCACATATGCACCATGGAATACTATGCAGCCATGAAAAAGGATGAGTTCATGTCCTTTTCAGGGACATGAATGAAGCTGGAAACTATCGTTCTCAGCAAACTAACACAAGAACAGAAAACCAAACACCACATGTTCTCCCTCATAAGTGGGAGTTGAACAATGAGAACACATGGACACAGGGAAGGGAACATCACACACCAGGGCCTGTCATGGGGTTAGGGGGGGCGGGGGAGGGATAGCATTAGGAGAAATACCTAATGTAGGTGACGGTTCATGGGTGCAGCAAACCACCATGGCATGTATATACCTATGTAACAAAACTGCACGTTCTGCACATGTACCCCAGAACTTAAAGTATAATAATAAAAAATAAACATAAAAAATAAAAATAGTAAAAGGGTGAACAATTTGGATTTATATTTAAAAATAAAATAAACACTGTTGAATAAAAATAAAGAGAGAGAGGTTTAATTGACTCACAGTTCTGCATGGCAGGGGAGGCCTCGGGAAACTTACAATCATAGTGGAAGGCATCTCTTCACAGGGCGGCAGGAGAGGAAATGAGTACAAGCAGGAGAAATGTCATATACATATATAACCATCAGATATCATGAGACCACTCACTATCACGAGAACAGTATGGGGGAAACCACATCTATGATCCAGTTACCTTCATCTGGCTCTTCCCTTGACACATGGGGATTATTACAATTCAAGGTGAGATTTGGGTGGGGACACAGAGCCAAACTATATCACTAGCTCTCTAAGGTCTCTTTTATAAGAATACAAATACTGATCATGAGGGCTCCACCCTCATGACCTAATCACCTCTCAAAATGCCCCCTCCTAATACCATCACATTGTGAGTTAGAAATTTAACATATAAACTTTGGGGAAAGATAAACATTCTGACCATTATAATCCACTCCAACAGCCAGAAATCAAATGTCCTTCTCACATGCAAATCACAGTCATTTTATCCCAATAGCCCCCAAGTCTAAACTCATTCCAACATCAAAAGTCTAAAGTCTCATCTAAATATCATTGAAATCAGATAGGGGTGAGACTGAAGGTACAATTTATTTGAAGGCAAATTGTTCTCTACCTGTAAATCTGTGAAATTAAACACATGATGTACTACCAAAATACAATGGTGAAACAGACATAAGATAGACATGCCCATTCCAAAATGGAGAAATAGGAAAGAAAAAATGAATGATGGATTCCTGGCAAGTGCTGGCAATTCTAAAACCTTAAGACTTGAGAATAATCTTCTTTGGCTTGATGTGGTGACCTCCATATCCATTGGGGTGGTAGTCCTGCCCCTATGACCTTGCTGGGTACAGCCCAGGTGTCAGCTCTCACAGGTTGTAATCTCTTGCTCAGGCTGCCTGGACTAGATTTGCACATGGGTGGCTCTACCAGTCTGCAGTTTCAGGATCAGCCCTGGCCCCAGAACTCTGCAGGGCATTGCCCTAATGGGGGATTTCTGCAGTGGCCCTGTTTAGGCCAGCAGCAATTCTCTGCCTGGGCTCTGTGGCTCTCCAGGGTATCCTATGAAATCTAGGTGGAAGCGGCCATGTCTCTGAAGCTTTGCTGGATGCAGAGCACATTGCACCAGCACTGGCCAGAGCCACACCTGGAGAAGCTGCGGAGCCCTACAATGGCATACTGGGAGCAGAGCCCACAATGTAAAGTGGCACCAGACAGAAATGGCACCTTGTTTGATATCATTCTCTTCTTCCCAGATCTTTCTTGGTGTTGGCACCTTTGACCTGTGATGGAAGGGGCAACCCTGATGATCTCCAAGATGCCCTAAGGATCATTCTTCCACTGTCTTGGACAGCAGGTTCTAGCTCATATTTAAATGGCTAATATTCTCATTGTCTTGATGAGTTGTACCTGTCTTCCATTGAGATAGCAAATCCACACTGATTTCTCTATCTACGAAAGGGTCACTTGGTCATACCCTATTCTCTCCCAAACAGGTTTTTTCATTTCTTTCAATATGGATAGGCTGAGAATTTTACAAATTTTTAAGTTCTGCTTCCTTTTTGATGAATCAAACTGTCTTTACATTATTTCTCTCTTCCCACATTTTACTACAACCAGTCAAGAAGAACCAGACCACTCCTTCAGGACTTTGCTTAGAAATTGCCTTGGTTAAATATTCAGCTTCATCACTCACAAGGTCTGCCTTCCACAAAACACTAGGACATGCACACAATTCGACTAAGTTCTTTGATACTTTACAATAAGGATGGCTTTTCCTCTATTGTCCAATAACATGTCCCTCATTTCCATTTGAGACCTCATCAGGATGGCCTTTAGCATCCTTACTTCTACCAACATTCTATTCACAATCATTTGGGTATTCTATAAAAAGAATGAGGCCTTCCCTCTAGTTCTCCACTTTCTGAGCCCTCGCTAAAATCATCTTTAAAGTTCCCTTTAAGGTAATATAGGATTTTTCTAGCATGTATCTGAAAATTCTTCTTGCCTCTACTCACTACCCAGCTCTAGAGCGACTTCCACATTTTTAGGTATTTGTTACAATAGCACCCACAGTTACCAGTACCCATTTTGTATCTTACTTCATTTGGGCTGTTATAACAAAATGCCACAAGCTGGTAGTTTATGAACCAGAAATTTCTCACTCTTCTGGAGCCCAGAAGTTCACAATGAAGGCACCAGCACATACAGTGTCTGGTGAGGGCCTGCTTTCTGGTCATAGATGGTGGCATCTTGTTGCGTCTGCACGTGGTAGAAAGGGCAAGGCAACTCCTTGAGGCTTGTTTTATAAAGGCTCTAATGTAATTCATGAGGGCTCTGCTTTCATAACAATCACCTCCAAAAGGCCACACCTCCTTATCCCACTAGGAATGAGGTTTCAACATATACATTTAGGGGTGGACACAAAAATTCAGACCATAGCAGACAGTCCGACTTTGAATACAGGCGCATAATGGTGTGTCTGGCACGTAATGAATACTCAGTATATAAGATAGGTGATAAAGTGAATCAAAATTATTTAACGAATTCTCCACTTCACCCATGACAGACTATCTGTGATTCTGTGGAGTCGTTTATTTCTCTCTAAAGTTAAGTATACTATTTACTATTTCTACCTTATTTTTTAAATTCAGAAGGTTGAAGGTTTTTCTAACAATATTGATTCTACCTCTAGACTGTTTTTTTTTCCATCAAAGTCCATTTATTTACTCTTCCAACAATTGTTTTTTTAATAATTTTTGACCAGAATTATCTAGGCATTGAATATACAACAGTCAACAAAATAAAGTCCCCATTGTTAGGGAGCTTAAACCATTAGGTTAGTGCAAAAGTAATTGGGGTTTTTGCCATAAATTTCAATTACTTAATACTATATATATTAGTGTATAGGTGAGGTGAGGCACAGACAAATAAATAAATAGTAATATAAATTAATGCATGATCTGAAGAAAGCGTAATGCAAGGTGAACAGCTAGAAGGTATGAGTAGATAACTATAGCAGGGTAGTAATGGAAGTCCTCTATGTGATGTGGAGAGATCAGAGACAGTGAGAAAGTAGGTCCTGCAGACATGTGTAGTTTCCTTGGAGGAAGGCCCAGATCCCAACTTGTTAGTACTTTACTGCATATGACTCACGGCAGAGATCTTTTTTAAAGGATTTCCCTTTGACGTAGAAAACCAAGTACCTAGGAGATTATATGTACTAATTCCTTCTTTTCCCTGAGTAACCCAAAGCCAGTGACCAAATGGCATGAGGATACAAAACCCCAGCCCCTTTTCTCAGATGCCATTCATGCTCCAGTGGTGAGGAGGGCTTCCCTAAGGCCTTCTCACTAAGGCATGACTTGTAATCCTTGGCTCTGGGTCTGCTTCTCGGAGAAATGAAGAAATGGAAAAAGGGCATTCCAGGCTTAGGAAACAGCAAGTACAAAAGCCATGAAGAAGAAGAATCATTGATATTCTTGAGGAAAAGCAAGGGGGCTAGCGTGGCTGAAGTATGAGAGAAGTGAGGTGAGAAATGGCAGCAGAGAGCGTCTCTACCTTCCCACACCCACCCTCAACTCTGTGAATTTCAGGGCAGTGGTTGTGTCTTGTTCATTCCTTCACCTCTGGTGTCTACAGTTTTAAGATGTTCAATAAATATTTACTAAATTTATTTTTTCTTCTAGAAAATTACCAGGGGAATATTTATCTGAATCTGTTGTCTTATTTCCCATTCAACTACATGAACATTATTTCCCCTGACATTTTAGAAATATCTTTAATTCTCACTTTTATAATTTATTTTTAATGAGACTGATAGAACTGCAGCAATATGCATAGAAAGATATTTAGTATTATAATAAATAGAATAACGAATTGAACAATTTGATAAGGTGCAAAAGAAAGTGTGAAAAATCACCTAAATGGCTAGGGCATTCATGTTATATAAACTGTCACAGTATTGGAAATAAATCTTACATTTTCCCAGTTATGAGTTTCTCTTTTTTCTACTCAGTTAAAAACTATTGAATTTTATTATATCTCTTAATCATCCCAAATTCATGATAGAATAAAGTAAAATATAAATATTTAATTATGTCTGTCTATTTTGAGGTTAAAAGGATGGATACTAAATGATAAATATTTCAGATGAGCTATGTCTATGTGAAGTCACAGTTTCAAATGTTTGGTTTGAAAAATTCCATTGCCCATATACACAACAATAAAAATATTTCCAAGAGCAACAAAACTCTTCTGTGGGTGAACTTGTCTGTACTCGGTTAGGTAGCCTGCCAAGCATAAAATGAATCATTAAATATTAATAGCTATCAATTTCCTGTATAGCTGTCCTGAAAACATTCACCACAGCTAATAAGCTCTTGGCCATTGCCAGTGACTCATGCTTAGCTTCTGGTGTTGGACTGGATCCCTCAACTGAGAACCTGGTACTTTTATCTTTAGTGAAGCCTTATTCTAGATTTTAACTTGAATGCTTTTAATAGTTTCTGGGCTTCCTGTAAATTATAGGCCTTCTAATAACATCTTTTACTCCTCTGTCATGCCCACCTCATACCTACATACTGACAGTCTTTTTCTTAATAAAATGTTGAATTTCATCATTGTGCATCATTATTCCCAGCCTACTGTATTAGTATTCTGTGGCTGCCATAAAACATTACTACAAATTTGGTGGCTTAAAGCAACAGGACTTTATTCTCTTACAGTTCTGAAGGCCAGAAGTTCAAAATCAGTTTCACATAGCTGAAATCAAGATCACAGCAGGACTGTTCCTCCTCTGTGGACTCTAAGGGAGAATCTGTTACTTGCCTCTTCCAGTTTCTGATGTCATTTCTTGGCTTGTGGCCACATCTGTCATCTTCATATCACCTTCTTCTCTGTGTGTTTGTGTCACGATATCCTCTGCCTCTCTCTCATAAGGATGCATGTGATTGCATTTCGGGCCTACCCAGAAGGATAATTCAGAATAAGCTCCTCTTCTCACGATCCTTAACTCAACCGCGTATTTTGCCATGTAAGATGATACTCACTCTTTTGCTATATAAAGCAATATCCACAGGTTCTGGAGATTCATAGATGAATATATCTTTGAGGCAACAATTTGGCCCACTACACATACCCATTAAGAAAACTTTTGTTAGTGGATAAAATCCTTAATAGTGTACTCTTTTCAAATCTTGCTACTAAAGGCTTTAAAAATAAAGTTATCCATTTAAAGCTAGGGGTATACAAACATGTTTTAAAAAGAAAGGGTATATAAGCACCTAATTAGAAAAATTGAGTCTTTGACAAGGTAACATTAATCTAAGGAACAGATTTAGTTTTCAGGTTTTTCACCCATACTACAGTATTGAATATGTCAAACTACATATTCTAATGATTCTTTGATAACCTACCTGACTCTTTCTTCTTGGAATCCTCTAGCTTTCACAGAAAACTCTTAATTTTCAATAATCTCAGTCACTAAGCCCAGTATGGTCTCTGTAGGGTAAGAATGTAAAGGATCCTATGACAGTTCAGCAATTAAATCAGCCAAGCTTCCACTTGTCCTGAAGCTGTGATTCTAGGGATGTATACACCTGCCATTCTCAAGTAGTCTCACCTCCTTTTAAAACAGAGATCTTCCTGTTTCCACTTATTTTCAAGACTTATCTGTGTGCTTCACTCAGAAAAACAGAATTTAGCTCCCTTTTCAGAGTTGACTACATAATTTGCAGAGCTTAGTTTCAAATGAAAATGTGGGGTCCTTTTTCAAAAATTAATAATTTCAGGATGATGACAGCAAGATATTAAACTAAGCATGTGTTCTTCTAAAGCACAGTACCCTGTGCAACTAGAGTTGGTGTGCCCACGCCCTGCCTAATTTCTAGAGCTAGAGCATCTATCCTCAGTGTGGGCTCCTGAGTCCAGCCTTTTTCAATTTGATATGCAGCAGTGCTTCCCTCAGGTACAAACCTTGTTATATTTGTCTCAGAAAATATATTTGCTAACCAATGAGAAAATTATTTCAACTACTGTTGGGAAATATATTAAAAAATTAAATATTCCCACATTTCACTTTGAATGTCAGTTTTAAATAATTAGAAACCCAACTCAAACTAAGTTTAAAAATAAAGGGAAATTACAGGTTTATATAGTTGAAAAAAATTCAGGGATGGGGTTGGAATCAGATGAGATTTAATAAGTGTTCTGATTTTATTTCTCTCTAAGTCTCTTGGATTTGCTCTACTTGGCCTGTTGCCTCTGTGTTTCAACCAGTGGTAAGAGGGCTTGCAGATCTAGGCCTGACAGCTATATGCAACAATACAAAGAGATAGAAAGAACCCATTCGTTCCAGTAATTATCTCCTAACGGTGAGGGACCATCATTGGCAGAATCCTCCGGTAAACATTGCCTTGAAGCTTGCTTACTCATGCAGAAGCATGTGCCCATTCCTAAACATCTGGTGGCCAGGAAAATTTTATGTTCAGATAGGCATGAGCTTGGCTTCGGAATTATGGCAAAGAAAATGGGATTTCCCTTAGTGGAAACTTGGACTGAGCTGATAAGGATAGATTGACTTAAAAAAAATAATGAGGTCTAGGTAAAAGGTGAGAGTGAGCAAGGAGACAAAACCTGAGTAATAAATCAGCAGTTTTTATTAAAAGATCTTACTTGAATCATGAAGGTGTGCATGTCTGAGCTTTCCTTTAGCATTGATGTTGAGGTAACTGCCAGGTAAAATTGTGATAGCTAAAAGTTAGAAAAACTTTAATGACTTTATGGCATTGTGTGAATTGCAAACTCTGAATGATTATTTATGTTAAATTGAAATTTTCAATTGAGAAAGATAGGGGGCGGAGCAAGATGGCCCAATAGGAGCAGCTCCAGTCTCCAACTCCCAGCGCGAGCGACACAGAAGACCGGTGATTTCTGCATTTTCAACTGAGCCTCTGCTGCTGATACCCAGGCAAACAGGGTCTGGAGTGGACCTCAAGCAATCTCCAACAGACCTACATCTGAGGGTCCTGACTGTTAGAAGGAAAACTATCAAACAGGAAGGACACCTACACCAAAACCCCATCAGTACATCACCATCATCAAAGACCAGAGGCAGATAAAACCACAAAGATGGGGAAAAAGCAGGGCAGAAAAGCTGGAAATTCAAATAATAAGAGCGCATCTCCCCCGGCAAAGGAGCGCAGCTCATCGCCAGCAACGGATCAAAGCTGGACAGAGAATGACTTTGACGAGATGAGAGAAGAAGGCTTCAGTCCATCAAATTTCCCAGAGCTAAAGGAGGAATTACGTACCCAGCGCAAAGAAACTAAAAATCTTGAAAAAAAAAGTGGAAGAATTGATGGCTAGAGTAATTAATGCAGAGAAAGTCATAAACGAAATGAAAGAGATGAAAACCATGACACGAGAAATACGTGACAAATGCACAAGCTTCAGTAACCGACTCGATCAACTGGAAGAAAGAGTATCAGCGATTGAGGATCAAATGAATGAAATGAAGCGAGAAGAGAAACCAAAAGAAGAAGGAAGAAAAAGAAATGAACAAAGCCTGCAAGAAGTATGGGATTATGTAAAAAGACCAAATCTAAGTCTGATTGGGGTGCCTGAAAGTGAGGGGGAAAATGGAACCAAGTTGGAAAACACTCTTCAGGATATCATCCAGGAGAACTTCCCCAACCTAGTAGGGCAAGCCAACATTCAAATCCAGGAAATACAGAGAACGCCACAAAGATACTCCTCGAGAAGAGCAACTCCAAGACACATAATTGCCAGATTCACCAAAGTTGAAATGAAGGAAAAAATCTTAAGGGCAGCCAGAGAGAAAGGTCGGGTTACCCACAAAGGGAAGCCCATCAGACTAACAGCAGATCTCTCAGCAGAAACTCTACAAGCCAGAAGAGAGTGGGGGCCAATAGTCAACATTCTTAAAGAAAAGAATTTTAAACCCAGAATTTCATATCCAGCCAAACTAAGTTTCATAAGTGAGGGAGAAATAAAATCCTTTACAGATAAGCAAATGCTTAGAGATTTTGTCACCACTAGGCCTGCCTTACAAGAGACCCTGAAGGAAGCACTAAACATGGAAAGGAACAACCAGTACCAGCCATTGCAAAAACATGCCAAAATGTAAAGACCATCGAGGCTAGGAAGAAACTGCATCAACTAACGAGCAAAATAACCAGTTAATATCACAATGGCAGGATCAAGTTCACACATAACAATCTTAACCCTAAATGTAAATGGACTAAATGCTCCAATTAAAAGACACAGACTGGCAAACTGGATCAAGAGTCAAGACCCATCAGTCTGCTGTATTCAGGAGACCCATCTCACACGCAGAGACATACATAGGCTCAAAATAAAGGGATGGAGGAAGATTTACCAAGCAAATGGAGAACAAAAAAAAGCAGGGGTTGCAATACTAGTCTCTGATAAAACAGACTTTAAACCATCAAAGATCAAAAGAGACAAAGAAGGCCATTACATAATGGTCAAGGGATCAATTCAACAGGAAGAGCTAACTATCCTAAATATATATGCACCCAATACAGGAGCACCCAGATTCATCAAGCAAGTCCTTAGAGACTTACAAAGAGACTTAGACTCCCATACAATAATAATGGGAGACTTCAACACTCCACTGTCAATATTAGACAGATCAACGAGACAGAAAGTTAACAAGGATATCCAGGAATTGAACTCATCTCTGCAGCAAGCAGACCTAATAGACATCTATAGAACTCTCCACCCCAAATCAACAGAATATACATTCTTCTCAGCACCACATCGTACTTACTCCAAAATTGACCACATAATTGGAAGTAAAGCACTCCTCAGCAAATGTACAAGAACAGAAATTATAACAAACTGTCTCTCAGACCACAGTGCAATCAAACTAGAACTCAGGACTAAGAAACTCAATCAAAACCGCTCAACTACATGGAAACTGAACAACCTGCTCCTGAATGACTACTGGGTACATAACGAAATGAAGGCAGAAATAAAGATGTTCTTTGAAACCAATGAGAACAAAGATACAACATACCAGAATCTCTGGGACACATTTAAAGCAGTGTGTAGAGGGAAATTTATAGCACTAAATGCCCACAAGAGAAAGCAGGAAAGATCTAAAATTGACACTCTAACATCGCAATTAAAAGAACTAGAGAAGCAAGAGCAAACACATTCGAAAGCTAGCAGAAGGCAAGAAATAACTAAGATCAGAGCAGAACTGAAGGAGATAGAGACACAAAAAACCCTCCAAAAAATCAATGAATCCAGGAGTTGGTTTTTTGAAAAGATCAACAAAATTGACAGACCACTAGCCAGACTAATAAAGAAGAAAAGAGAGAGGAATCAAATCGACGCAATTAAAAATGATAAAGGGGATATCACCACCCACCCCACAGAAATACAAACTACCATCAGAGAATACTATAAACACCTCTACGCAAATAAACTGGAAAATCTAGAAGAAATGGATAATTTCCTGGACACTTAAACTCTTCCAAGACTAAACCAGGAAGAAGTTGAATCCCTGAATAGACCAATAACAGGCTCTGAAATTGAGGCAATAATTAATAGCCTACCAACCAAAAAAAGTCCAGGACCAGATGGATTCACAGCTGAATTCTACCAGAGGTACAAGGAGGAGATGGTACCATTCCTTCTGAAACTATTCCAATCAATAGAAAAAGAGGGAATCCTCCCTAACTCATTTTATGAGGCCAACATCATCCTGATACCAAAGCCTGGGAGAGACACAACAAAAAAAGAGAATTTTAGACCAATATCCCTGATGAACATCGATGCAAAAATCCTCAATAAAATACTGGCAAACCGGATTCAGCAACACATCAAAAAGCTTATCCACCATGATCAAGTGGGCTTCATCCCTGGGATGCAAGGCTGGTTCAACATTCGCAAATCAATAAACATAATCCAGCATATAAACAGAACCAAAGACAAGAACCACATGATTATCTCAATAGATGCAGAAAAGGCTTTTGACAAAATTCAACAGCCCTTCATGCTAAAAATGCTCAATAAATTCGGTATTGATGGAACGTACCTCAAAATAATAACAGCTATTTTTATGACAAACCCACAGCCAATATCATACTGAATGGGCAAAAACTGGAAAAATTCCCTTTGAAAACTGGCACAAGACAGGGATGCCCTCTCTCACCACTCCTATTCAACATAGTGTTGGAAGTTCTGGCTAGGGCAATCAGGCAAGAGAAAGAAATCAAGGGTATTCAGTTAGGAAAAGAAGAAGTCAAATTGTCCCTGTTTGCAGATGACATGATTGTATATTTAGAAAACCCCATTGTCTCAGCCCAAAATCTCCTTCAGCTGATAAGCAACTTCAGCAAAGTCTCAGGATACAAAATTAATGTGCAAAAATCACAAGCATTCTTATACACCAGTAACAGACAAACAGAGAGCCAAATCAGGAATGAACTTCCATTCACAATTGCTTCAAAGAGAATCAAATACCTAGGAATCCAACTGACAAGGGATGTAAAGGACCTCTTCAAGGAGAACTACAAACCACTGCTCAGTGAAATAAAAGAGGACACAAACAAATGGAAGAACATACCATGCTCATGGATAGGAAGAATCAATATCGTGAAAATGGCCATACTGCCCAAGGTAATTTATAGATTCAATGCCATCCCCATCAAGCTACCAATGAGTTTCTTCACAGAGTTGGAAAAAACTGCTTTAAAGTTCATATGGAACCAAAAAAGAGCCCGCATCTCCAAGACAATCCTAAGTCAAAAGAACAAAGCTGGAGGCATCACGCTACCTGACTTCAAACTATACTACAAGGCTACAGTAACCAAAACAGCATGGTACTGGTACCAAAACAGAGATATAGACCAATGGAACAGAACAGAGTCCTCAGAAATAATACCACACATCTACAGCCATCTGATCTTTGACAAACCAGAGAGAAACAAGAAATGGGGAAAGGATTCCCTATTTAATAAATGGTGCTGGGAAAATTGGCTAGCCATAAGTAGAAAGCTGAAACTGGATCCTTTCCTTACTCCTTATACGAAAATTAATTCAAGATGGATTAGAGACTTAAATGTTAGACCTAATACCATAAAAATCCTAGAGGAAAACCTAGGTAGTACCATTCAGGACATAGGCATGGGCAAAGACTTCATGTCTAAAACACCAAAAGCAACGGCAGCAAAAGCCAAAATTGACAAATGGGATCTCATTAAACTAAAGAGCTTCTGCACAGCAAAAGACACTACCATCAGAGTGAACAGGCAACCTACAGAATGGGAGAAAATTTTTGCAATCTACTCATCTGACAAAGGGCTAATATCCAGAACCTACAAAGAACTCAAACAAATTTACAAGAAAAAAACAAACAACCCCATCAAAAAGTGGGCAAAGGATATGAACAGACATTTCTCAAAAGAAGACATTCATACAGCCAACAGACACATGAAAAAATGCTCATCATCACTGGCCATCAGAGAAATGCAAATCAAAACCACAATGAGATACCATCTCACACCAGTTAGAATGGCGATCATTAAAAAGTCAGGAAACAACAGGTGCTGGAGAGGATGTGGAGAAATAGGAACACTTTTACACTGTTGGTGGGATTGTAAACTAGTTCAACCATTATGGAAAACAGTATGGCGATTCCTCAAGGATCTAGAACTAGATGTACCATATGACCCAGCCATCCCATTACTGGGTATATACCCAAAGGATTATAAATTATGCTGCTATAAAGACACATGCACATGTATGTTTATTGCAGCACCATTCATAATAGCAAAGACTTGGAATCAACCCAAATGTCCATCAGTGACAGATTGGATTAAGAAAATGTGGCACATATACACCATGGAATACTATGCAGCCATCAAAAAGGATGAGTTTGAGTCCTTTGTAGGGACTTGGATGCAGCTGGAATCCATCATTCTCAGCAAACTGTCACAAGAACAGAAAACCAAACACCGCATGTTCTCACTCATAGGTGGGAACTGAACAATGAGATCACTCGGACTCAGGAAGGGGAACATCACACACCGGGGCCTATCATGGGGAGGGGGGAGGGGGAGGGATTGCATTGGGAGTTATACCTGATGTAAATGACGAGTTGATGGGTGCAGCACAGCAACATGGCACAAGTATACATACGTAACAAACCTGCACGTTATGCACATGTACCCTACAACTTAAAGTATAATAATAATAAATTAATTAAAAAAATAAAAAAATAAAATAAAATAAAGCTGTTATGAACATTGTGAAAAAAAAAAAAAGAGAAAGATAGTGCTATACATTTATTACCAAAAAGATACCACAAAATGTAGGTTGTAAACAATTAAGCTAAAGGATGTATATACCTATACTACAACTTGTGGGACCATGCTCAGGACCTAACAAAACTATAGATATACAGCTCTGCTGCTCTTGCTTTTCCAAAGATAGTATATATAAACAAAACTTCAAAATAATATTTATTTTTATGTGAAAGATTAAATTTTAAAATGATATGAATATAAGGAGAAAGAGTTTACTTAAAATAATGTTAATACTGTAGTACTATTCACAATAGCAAAGACATGGAATCAACCTATCTATGACATGGAGTTACTATCTATCTACTCCAAAACTTTTCTTTGTATTTTTCATATACTTTATCACTCTTCATGTGGTATTTCCTTTCCTGTCATCAGGCAGTATGAGAAGCAGTATAGCTTTCTTTGGCAGTCTCAGAGCACATATCTACCCATGTGAATAGCCTTTCTTACTTATGTAAGGAAAAGATAATGTCACCAGGCTGTATGTCACTTAAAAGTTTATAGTTTTAAGCTTATAGATCATGTAAAGTAATATAATGGCAAGGAAAACACCTGAACTGACAAGAGTTTTTTTAAACCTATTTCTTCCATGATTTATTAAAAGATAAATCCGACAATCTAGCAGACATGGCTACATATATTTTGTTTGTTTTTTGGCTCACAACAAAATAGTTAACTTAAACTTTCTCTATTGTCTACCCCAAGAAGTTATCTAGGGCTATGTCATGGAACAATGGGTTTCTCTTATACCTATGGGAGACATAGCAGATTTTTTTTTCTAATGCTTTTAGCCAAGAGGCTTAAAACAGGAATGGCTAAAATAAGGAAGGAGTAAAAGCTACGTTACTGAAGGTGAATATCCCCATATAAGATGTTGCCTTGACAACAGGAATGGAACAAGAGTTACAGGTTGTGGTCTACCAAGTCTCTGCTGAGACATCCCAGTGGAGGGGTGCTTTTGTCCAATAAATTGATTCTCAGTAAATCTTGCAAAGGATATGGAAATATTTTATAATTGAGAAAACTGAAAATTTTGAAAAGTGTTAGTCAATGTCATGTCAGCTCTGTATTTGGGAATACATTAGGTCCAAAGTGATTCATGATAGCAGGGGAAGAATGTCACATTATTTTACTTTTTCTAAAGATACTGATTATCACTTACTAATGTTAGTGAAAGTTCACTATTACTTATTATTGGGGGTATTCGAGAACTTTGGGATCTATATAGTCCTGGGAAAACAGTAGGCAGGCTTGGTTTTAGCACATAGTGCCTGCTATATAGAAGTAGCCATTAAATAATTCACTGGGTGATGGTCACTTTCCATTGTTCTTCAGCAACTAGCTGTTGCTGTTCTCTGGGAAGATTGCTATATGGCTTCTTCCCAAGCCTTCTCCATCCAAGTGAGCACAGAATTCTTCTTTGTTGTAGGGACTATGCTGTGAATTGCATAGGATATTTAGCCTCCACCTACTAGATGCTAGTAGCACCCACTCCTAAGTTAGGACAATTTGAAAATGTATCCAGACTTTGTCAAATGCCACTGGGGGATAAAATCACCCCAACTGACAACCACTGGATTAGCGATATCTCTAATATCCATTTAAATTTAACATTTCATAATTATGTGATATAGATAATGGACAATGAGAGTACTTTATAAATTATAATATGAGATACAGTCATATGTCACGTAGTGACAGGAGTACATTCTGAAATAAGTATCATTAGGTGATTTTGTGGTTGTGTGAACATCATAAAATGTATTTATACAAACACAAACGATATAGCCTACTACACACTTAGCCTACATAGTATAGCCTATTGCTGCTAGGCTACAAACCTGTACAGCATGTTACTGTGCTGAATACTGTAAGCAATATTTAAAACAGTAGTTAAGAATTTATGTATCTAAACATAGAAAAGGTACGATAAAAATATTGTATCATAATCTTATGAGGCCACCGACATATATAGGGTCCATCACATATAGGGTCCATCATTGAAATGTTATGTAGGAGTGACTGTGCAAAAGTTATGTGTTCATTCATTCATCAGACTTTGTTAAACATTTACAAGGGACAAGACAATACACTACATGGACAAAAGGTGAGTTTAAAATGATGCCCCTCTCTAGCAGGGAAAGTCAGCTACACATGTAAATAACATTTTCCATATCTTAAAGAACAATGAAATTTCAGCATTGGAAAGTTAGAGTAACAGGATAAGTAAATTTGGGAGAGAAAATAAAAGCAGTTTCTTGGATTGTTTCAAGGCAAAGTGGGCCATTTAAGAAAACTGTGCCACAGATTAGGCTAAGAAAAGCCATTACTCTTACTAATGGGGTTTAAACTTACATTATTAGAGTCATAAAATTTTAGAGGTTGAAGGGACCTTAGAGATCATCTAATACTATCACCCTCATTTTACAGATGAGGAAATTGAATCTTTTCTCATCCCTTGTGCATTATGAGCAGATGAAGCGGAAATAAGCAAGAAAAATCTAAATTGATGCCAACAGCAGCAGGAGCTTACTCAGTTTGTACATTGTTTTAAAGGGAATAACACAAACCATGACCTTCTTTTAAATTAGGAAGAATGGCCAATACTACATACAAGAATAGTATACAGGATAAAACTATGATGAGGAAAAAAAATTAAAAAAAAAAAAAAATTGTGCTGCATGGGAGGGTGTATGGGATTCCCTGTGGGAAGTTCAGTGTGTGAGAAGAATTCCCTTAGTTCTGAGTAGGATATTTTTAAAATATCCTGCAATTAATATAGATATACCTAAAGACACTGGTTTTCTAATCTCATTCTCACCCTAAATTTAGTGCATAAAGACAAATAACAATTTACAATTAAATTATTACAACATTGTAAAACAGCCTAGTAACTTCCAGTGCAAATATTCTAATTCAATGTGTATAAGGACCAAGTAGACAATGTGAAAGTGTAAAAGAGGTCAATTATAAAGCGATAGTTAATATACTGCTTGCAATGCATAACCTGAGCCATTGGTCAGAGAACAGACACATACGTTTGTCAGAATGTTGAGGATGTAAATTAATGAGTCCCTCAGAAATAATATTTCCTGATTTTACAGGTACCGATTAGAGAGGTTTAAACATCTGAGCATTAAGTGTAAGAATTTGAGGCTCATGTGGTGTCTCATGCCTGTAATCTTAGCACTTTGGGAGGCTAAACTGGGAAGAACACTTGAGCCCAGGAGTTCAAGACCAGCCTGGGCAACATGGCAAGACCCCATCTCTACAAAAATGAAAACTTACCCAGGCATGGTGGTATGTCCCTGTAGACCCAGTTACTTGGCAGGCTGAGGTGGGGGAATGGCTTGAGCCTGGGAAAGAAGCAAAGGCTGCAGTGAGCTGTGATTGTACCACTGCACTCCAACTTGGGTAACAGAAAGACCCTGTCTCAAATAGAATATATATATTTGGGAGATTAAGAATTGGAATAAGGTGATGTCTTTTAATTTATTCTTAAAAAAAGACTTAATTTTTTTTACCTGGGAAGTAAATAATATAGAGGGTTGCCTTTATAAGATTTAAATCAGCAAATATTTACATTGGGGTAATATTTTTAAATTATTAAGCAATAGTTTGCGTTTATAAAGTGTATTTCTCTATGTTCTCTGGGTCTTCACCATTCAAGAGTCTAGAAATTCTCATTAATTGTCTCAAGTAATGCTTGACAGAGAAGAATAAAGGGAGTAGATTTTTTGGATTAGAATTTCAAAAGTCTAGTGTAGTGGACTGGTTTACCCCAATTTGGACATACACACACCTGAAATTTAGGGGGCTGCCACTAGAGATAGTAGAGAATTGGCTGTTCCCTCATTTAAAAAAAAAAAAGGAAAAAAAAATCTCAGCCAAGTCCTGTCACATATGCCAACATTTATTGGCAACCTGGCACACACACACAAGTCATAAACTGAACCTTGATGTTTCAACTTCCTGTCACTATGTGTATCCCCAAAATACTTTGCAAGAATGATTTACTGAGGCAAATGTGACCATATTCCACCATCAGGTGTAGTCAACTGTAAGAAAGGGATCAAGAAACCTCCCAGCTGGAAGCACAATTACGGGATCATTAATCCTAGAGAAGCACTGAAATCTATTGAGGCTTCAGGACAGATGACAGTTTTTATAGTCTTCTTATGCAATGAAAGAATCTTCCCTATAATACTGTAGCCGACCCACTAATTTCACCAATAAAAGCTCATTTCTGATTTCCATTATGCTAATAATAAGTTGTTTCTTTTACCAATGGGGATCCACTTCTAACCTTCATTTTAGAAATTATCATAGCTCTGTTGTTGATGGGAGGTAAAGATCATTGAAGTACTTAAAATATGGTCCCTGGGTTTGATGAAAGATTAGTTGATCGTTGGACACGGTGGCTCACACCTGTAATCCCAGCACTTTGGGAGGCCGAGGCAGGTGGATCAAGAGGTCAAGAGCTGAAGACCATCCTGGCCAACATGGTGAAATCCTGTCTCTACTAAAAATACAAAAATTATCTGGGCATGGTGACACATTCCTGTAGTCCCAGCTACTTGGGAGGCTGAGGCAGGAGAATTGCTTGAACCCAGGAGGCAGAGGTTGCGGTGAGCCAAGATAGTGCCACTGCACTACAGCCTGGCAACAGAATGAGACTCCATTTCAAGAAAAAAAAAAAAAAGATTAGTTGTTTATCCCTAGAATGCATATTCTAACTACCCGAACTAAATCATCTTAGCACCTAACTTAAAGCAAATAACACATACCTCAGGACTATACACTCATGCTGAAATATTTTTTTAAAAAAATTATAGACATCATATAGTTCAAGATTAAGGGCCCGGAAATAACTCAAACAAAGACAATTGACAAAAATATCATGAGAAAAATTAAGTTCCTTTTTTGGAGACTATAAAAGATTCCTTGGCTAATAGGAAAGGAAAAAAGTCAGAAGGTGCTTGAAAAAGGTTTAAGACCAGTTAAACTGGAGATAAGAGACAAAAGACAAGAACTAAAGAGTCTACTCAGAATGTGAGTTAACATCCGGAAACCACCTATTTTAGTAAACTCCTTTTTGCACCCCTGACAGGAATAACATTCTCAGCAGAGAAACCCATTTCTTCTCCATTAAAATCAGCTCTATATATTATCAATGCAGAAATTCTATAAGACATTAAAAAACTGAAATAACAAAATTCATTTCTTTGATGATTTCACAGTGCAGTAAGAGAACAGAAGCAGTATTTTAAATATTATAAAACATATTAAGATGTAATAAATAATAAAAAGCAACATAATAAACTAAAATGCATTCAGCGCTTTGGAGAGAGAAAGGGGTACATTTAGCTGGGTCAGAGGGTTCAGGGAAATCTTTCTGGAGAGGATCAGTCAGAACAGAATCTTTAGATTGAAGTGTTGATTTAGAAGACCAACTTCAACTTTTCCCCATTCAGCATTATATTAGCAGTTGGTTTGTTATAGATGACTTTTATTACATTCAAGTGTATCCTTGAATGCTAATTTTGCTGAGAGTTTTAATCATAAAGGAATGCTGAATTTTGTCTAACCCTTTTTCTGCCTCTGTTGAGATGATCATGTGATTTTCATTTTTAATTATTTTTATGTGGTGTATCACATTTATTCACCTGCATATGTTAGACCACTCCTGCATCCCTGGTATGAAACCAACTTGATCACAGTAGATAATCTTTTTGATACATTGTTGGATTCAGTCAGCTAGTATTTTGTTAAGGATTTCAGCATCTATGTTCATCGGGGACATTGGTCTGTAGTTTTCTTTTTTGTTATGTCCTTTCCTGGTTTTCGTATTACGGTAATACTGCCTTCGTAGGATGATTTAGGGAGGGTTCAGTCTTTATCTTGTAGAATACTGTCAGTAGGTTTGGTACCAATTCTTCTTTGAATGTCTGATAGAGTTCTGCTATGAATTCATCTGCTCCTGGACTTATTTTATTTGTAATTTTTAAATTACCATTTCAATCTTGCTGCTTGTTATTGGTCTGTTCTTGATTCAAGCTACGAAGGTTGTATCTTTCCAGGAATTTATCCATCTCTTCTAGATCTTCTAGTTTATGTGCATAAAGGTGTTTATAGTAGCCTTGGATAATCTTTTGTATTTCTATGGTATCAATTGTAGTATCTCCCATTTCATTTCTCATTGAGCTTATTTGGATTTTCTCTCTTCTTTTCTTGGTTAACCTTGCTAATGACCTATCAATTTTATTGATATTTTCAAAGAACCAGCTTTTTGTTTTTCTTTTGTATTGTTTTAGTTTGTTTATTTGTTTCAATTTCATTTAGCTCTGCTCTGTTCTGATCTCAGTTATTTTCTTTCTTCTGCTGGGTTGGGGTTTGGTTTGTTCTTGTTTCTCTATTTGCTTGAGGTGTGACCGTAGATTGTCTGTTTGTGCTCTTTCTGACTTTTTGTTGTAGGTGTTTATGGCTATAAACTTTCCTCTTAGCAGTGCCTTTGCTGTATTCCAGAGGTTTTGATAGGCTGTGTTACTATTGTCATTCAGTTCAAAAAAATTTTTAATTTCCTTCCTGATTTCATTTTTCACCCAATGGTCATTCAGGAGCCAGTTATTTAACTTTCATGTATTTGCATGGTTTTGAAGGCTACTTTTGGAGTTAATTTCCAGTTTTATTCTACTGTGATCTGAGAGAGTGCTTGATATAATTTCAATTTTCATAAATTTATTGATGCCCATTTTGTGGCCTACCATATGGTCTACCTTGGAAAAAGTTCCATGCACTGTTGAAGAGAAGGTATATTCTGTTGTTGTTGGATGGAACATTCTGTGTGTGTGTGTGTGTGTATGTGTGTATATATATATATATATTATATATATAAAATGTCCATTTGTCCCAGGGTATAGTTTAAATTCATTGTTTCTTTGTTGACTTTCTTTATTGATAACCTGTCCAGTGCTATAAGTGGAGTATTAAAGTCCCCCACTATTATTGTGTTGTAGTCTACCTCACTTCTTAGGTCTATTAGTAACTGTTTTATGAATTTGGGAGCTCCAGTGTAAGATGCATATATGTTTAGGATTGTGATATTTTCCTTTTGGACAGGGCCATTTATCATTATATAATGTCCCCCTTTGTCTTTTTTAACAGCTGTTGCTTTAAAGTTTGTTTTGTCTGATATAAGAATAGCAACTCCTGCTCACTTTTGGTGTCTATTTGCATGAAATGTCTTTTTCCACGTCTTTACCTTAAGTTTATGTGAGTCCTTCTGTGTTAGATATGTCTCTTCAAGGCAGCAGACAGTGAGTTGGGTGAATTCTTATCCATTCTGCAATCCTATATCTTTTAAGTGGAGCATTGAGGCAATTTAAATTCAATGTTAGTTTTGAGATGTGAGGTACAATTCCATTCATCGTGCTATTTGTTGCTTGTATACCTTGGTTTTTGTTTTGTTTTTTAAGTTGTATTTTTGCTTTATAAACCCTGTTAGATTTATGCTTTAAAGACATTCTGTTTTGATGTTTTTCCAGGATTTGTTTCAATGTTTAGAGCTCCTTGTAGCAGTTGCTTTTTTTTTTTTTTTTTTTTTTTTTTTAAATACTTTAAGTTCTGGGATACATGTGCAGAATGTGCAGTTTTGTTACATAGGTATACACGTGCCGTGGTGGTTTGCTGCACCCATCAATCTGTCACCTACATTAGGTATTTCTCCTAATGCTATCCCTTCCCCTAGTCCCCCACCCCCTGATAGGCCCTGGTGTGTGATGTTCCCCTCCCTGTGTCCCTTTGTTCTCGTTGTTAAAATCCCACTATGAGTGAGAATATGCAGTGTTTCGTTTTCTCTTCCTGTGTTAGTTTGCTGAAAATAGTTTCCAGCTTCATCCATGTTCCTGCAAAGGACACGAACTTATCCTTTTCTTTGGCTATGTGGTATTCCATGGTGTATATGTGCCACATTTTCTTTATCCAGTCTATCACTGAAGGACATTTGGGTTGGTTCCAAGTCTTTGCTATTGTGAATAGTGCCACAATAAACATATATGTGGATTTCTAATCCTTTGGGTATATACCCAGTAATAAGAATACTGGGTCAAATGGTATTTCTGGCTCTAGATCCTTGAGGAATCGCCACACTGTCTTTCACAATGGTTGAACTAATTTACACTCCCACCAACAGTGTAAAAGTGTTCCTATTTTTCCACATCCTCTCCAGCATCTGTTGTTTCCTGACTTCTTAATGATTGCCATTCTGACTGGCATGAGATGGTATCTCATTGTGGTTTTGATTTTCATTTTTCTAATGACCAGTGATGATGAGCATTTTTTCATATGTTTGTTGGCTGCATAAATGTCTTCTTTTGAGAAGTGTCTGTTCACATCCTTCATCCACTTTTTGATGGGGTTGCTTCTTTCTTGTAAGTTTGTTTAAGTTCTTTGTATTTTCTGAATATTATTTGCCCTTTGTCAGATGACTAGATTGCAAAAAATATCTCCCATTCTGTAAGGTTGTCTGTTCACTCTGACGATAGTTTATTTTGCTGTGCAGGAGCTCTTTAATTAGATCTCATTTGTCAATTTTGGCTTTTGTTGCCATTGCTTTTGGTGTTTTAGTCATGAAGTCTTTGCCAATGCCTATGTCCTGAATGGTATTGCCTAGGTTTTCTTCTAGGATGTTAATGCCTTTAGGTCTTACGTTTAATTCTTTAATTCCTCTTGAGTTGTTTTTGTAAAGCGTGTAAGGAAGGGATTCAGTTTCAGTTTTCTGCATATGGCTGGTCAGTTTCCCAATACCATTTATTAAATAGGGAATCGTTTCCCCATTGCTTATTTTTGTCAGGTTTGTCAAAGATCCCATGATTGTAGATGTGTGGCGTTATTTCTGAGGCTCTGTTCTGTTCCGTTGGTCTATATATCTGTTTTGGTACCAGTATCATGCTGTTTTGGTTACTGTAGCCTTGTAGTATACTTTGAAGTTAGGTAGCATAATGCTGCCAGCTTTGTTCTTTTTGCTTAGAATTGTCTTGGCTATAGAAGCTCGTTTTAGCTTCAATATGAAATTTAAAGTATTTTTTCTAATTCTGTGAAGAAAGTCAGTGGTAGCTTGATGGATATAGTATTGAATCTATAAATTCCTTTGGGCAGTATGGCGATGTTCACAATAGTGATTCTTCCCATCTATGAACATGGAACATTTTTCCATTTGTTTGTGTCTTTTCTTAGTTCCTTGATCAGCGGTTCATAGTTCTCCTTGAAGAGGTCCTTCACATGCTTGTAAGATGTATTCCTACGTATTTTATTCTCTTTGTAGCAATTGTGAATGGGAGTTTGCTCATGATTTGGCTCTCTGTATATTATTGGTGTTTAGGAATGCTTGTGATTTTGCACATTGACTTTGCATCCCGAGACTTTGTTGAAGTTGCTTATCAGCTTAAACAGATTTGGGGCTGAGAAGATGAAGTTTTCTAAATATACAATCATGTCATCTGCCCACAGAGGCATTTTGACTTCCTCTCTTTCTATTTAAATATACTTTATTTCCTTATCTTGACTGATTGCCCTGGCCAGAACTTCTAAGAGTATGCTGAATAGGAGTGAGAGAGGGCATCCTTGTCTTGTGCTGGTTTTCAAAGGGAATGCTTCCAGCTTTTGCCCATTCACTATGATATTGGCTATGGGTTTGTCATAAGTAGCTCTTATTGTTTGGAAATATGTTCCATCAATATCTAGTTTATTGAGAGTTTTTAGCATATAGGTGTGTTGAACTTTATCAAAGGCCTTTCTGCATCTATTGAGATAATCATGTTTTTTTTTATTTGTTCTGTTCATGTGATGGATTATGTTTATTGATTTGCATATGTTAAACCAGCCTTGCATCCCAGGGATGAAGCCTACTGGATTGTGGTGGATAAGTTTTTGATGTGCTGCTGGATTTGGTTTGCCAGTATTTTATTGAATATTTCTCTCATAATTCATTAATCTGAATAAGACTGTATCTTTCCTTCATACATGAATCTTAGCATTGCTGGGTACAAAATTCTTGGCTTGTAATTGTTTTGTTTGTGGAGAGTGAAGATAGGGCCTCAATCCCTTCTAGCCTGTAAGATTTCTGCTGAGAAATAGGCTGTTAATCTGGTAAGTTTTCTTTTTTAGGTTACCTGGCACTTTTGTCTCATAGCTCTTAAGATTTTTCCTTCATCTTAACTTCAGATAACCTGTTGACGTTGTGCCTAGGCAATGACTTTTTGTGACGAATTTCCCAGGTGTTTTTATGTCCTTCAAGTATTTGGATGTCTAGGTCTCTTGCAAGGCAAGGGCAGTTTTGCTTGATTAATCCTCTAAATATGTTTTCCAAACTTTTAGATTTCTCTTTTTCCCTAGTAATGCTGATCATTCTTAGGTTTGGTTGTCTAATATAATCCCAGATTTATTAGAGATTTCTTCATATATTTTTATTCTTTTTTCTTTATCTTTGTTGGATTGGGTTAATTTGAAAACATTGTCTTTGAGCTCTGAATTTCTTTCTTCTACTTGTTCAATTCTATTGCTGTGACTTTCCTGAGCATTTTGTATTTCTATAAGTGTGTCCATTGTTTCCTGGAGTTTTGATTTTTTTTTATTTATGTTATCTATATCCTTGAATATTTGTCCCTTCACTTCTTGTAGCATTTTTTGTGCTTCCTTACATTGGGCTTTGCCTTTCTCTGGTGCCTCCCTGATTAGCTTAATAACTAACCTCCTGAATTTTTTTTTCAGGTAAATCAGGGATTTCTTCTTGGTTTCAATCCATTGCTGTTGAGCTAGTGTGATTTTTGGGGGGTGTTAATGAACCTTGTTTTGTCATATTACCAGAATTGGTTTTCTGGTTCCTTCTCATTTGGGTTGGCTCTGTCAGAGAGAAGGTCTAGGGCTGAAGGTTGTTGTTCAGATTCTTTTTTCCCATGGGGTGTTCCCTTGATGTAATACTCTCCTCCTTTTCCTATGGATGTAGCTTCTGAGAGCTGAGCTGTTGCGTTTGTTATCACTCTTCTGCATCTAATCACCTAGCAAGTCCACCAGGCTCCAGGCTGGTACTAGAGGTTGTCTGCACAGCGTCCTGTGATGTGAACTGTCCATGGGTCTCTCAGTCATGGATACCAGCACCTGTTCCAGTGGAGGTGGCAGGGGGGTGAAATGGACTCTGTGAGGATTCTTAGCTTTGGTGGTTTAATGCACTATTTTTGTGCTGGTTGGCCTCCTGCTGGGAGGTGGCGCTTTCCAGAGAGCATCAGTTGTGGTAGCATGGGGAGCAACACATGGTGGGTGGGGCCCTGCAACTCTCAAGAGTATATGCCCTTTGTCTTTAGTTTCCAGGGTGGGTAGGGAAGGACCATTGGGTGGGGGCAGAGCTAGGCGTGTCTGAGCTCAGACTCTTTTTGGGCAGGTCTCGCTGCAGCTGCAGCTGCTGTGGAGGATGGGGGTGAGCGTCCCAGGTAAATAGAATTATGTTCCTAGGAGGATTATGGCTGTCTTTGCTATGTCATGCAGGTTGTCAGGGAAGTGCGGGAAAGCCTGCAGTCACAGGCCTCACCCAGCTCCCACACGTCCGAAGGGCTCGTCTCACTCTCATGACATCCTCACCAACAGTACTGACTCTGTTTCCAGGTGGTGGGTGAGCAGGACTGAGAACTTGCCCCAGGCTACCCACCTTTCAGCTGTGAAAGCAAGTAGGGCTTTTCTTTCTTCTTCCCTGCCTGTGGACTCTGCACACCAGATTCATGCCCTCTCCCAGGTTCTGGCCAGGAGACTTCTGGATCAGTTCAAAGTTCAGTTCAAGGTTTCCTTCTCCCTGTGGCCTTTTCCCAGTGCCTCTGGCCACCCTCCTGAAGGACCCTTGTAAGGCCAGGCAGAAATGGGTTGCCAGGCAACCCAGCGAGCTCACAGGGCTTTTTCCACTACTTCCTCTACCCCTATATTTTACTCAGCTCTCTAAATTGACCCAGCTCCAGGTAAGGTCAGAATAGTCTCCTGTAATCTAGACCTTCGGTCTCCCCAGTAGGGACATGTGTCAGGGACAGATGACCTCCCTTCCCCACTTCCACAGTTTGGGCACTCACAGTATTTGTGTTGTCTCCTGGGCCCTGCAAGAGCAATTTGCTTCCCTCAGAGGGTCTGTAGTTCCTCTCGGGTTTCCTGATTTATTCCTGCCATCATTCTGAAGTAAAAATTCACTACGCAAGCCTTCACACACTGCTCCATCCATCTGAGTTGGAGCTGCAATCTAGTCCTGTCTCCCATCCACCACGATCCCTCTCTAGAAACCCTATTTTAAATGGAAGCTGGAGTGTGGACTGCACAGCCCTGGTGACAGGAGAGCCCTGATGTGTGTCTACCACCCTAACGTTTTTGACATCCAGAGCTTGTGCTTGAGACTGTTTTCCTTTCTGCAATGCCTCAAACTGAGGAGGCTTCCTTTTGCTCTGATAAAAGGCTTCCTTTTACTCTGCAGTGCCTCAAACTGAGGAGGCTTCATTTTATCAAAATGACGCTTTTACCCTCTCATTTAATGAAGACATCTCTGTCATTTCAAAGTGAATCTATTTCATACTTGGTTAATAGGGAAATTATCCCATTTTTAGGTGACTCACAATATAGATCCTTGTATTCCACCTCTCAGCACGTCCTACTGTTTCTAGAATTGTTTCCTATTCTCCTACTTTTCATATACTGCTAGCACTCTTTGCCAGGAAATTACCCCCTCTCCTTCTAACCATCTCTTATGCTTCTTGAAATCTAACTCTGGCAAGTGTCACTCATTGAACAATTCCTTATGTTCCCAGTGAGATTCGACTGCTATTTCTCTGTTTCACAGGATCCTTGAGGTGTCACTTCACCAGCCGGAAACCTCTGTGGCTGGTGGCACCTTCTGCCTCAGTATTGTTCGTGCCCAATGGGCTTGTTCCACCCACTCGGCCCGGCAGGCTGTGCTTACATCTTGTTACCAGCCCAGATCCCACACCTGCCAAGGGTGAGCCAGGCACAGAGTGGTGAGAGGTGTGTAAATGCGTGAGCATGGGATGAAGCCACTGTGCACAGCAGACAGGCTGGCTGCTGCAGGGGGCAGGCAGCTCCAGATGCCAACACCGGTGATGGCTCTGTGCAAGGCTGCAGCTGGACCAGATGTGCTGCATACAGCTTCTGCTGCGGGTACCCGTATCTGGACAAGGGAAATGCAGTAGCAATCAGAAGCTTGGAGATGCCAAGAACCACAGAACTCCACAGAGGGTGTCAGAGTCCTGGCTCGGGGATCCCCTAGGTCTGTGCTCCCTGAAAGGCCACAACTCATCTGTCCCCATTGCCTACGATGTGGTGAGCAGGATGTGGTGGGGGGCATGTTTCAGCCATGTTTGTGTTACAGCTCTTAGTCCTGCCATTTGGCAGGTCCTGAGTTTTTGTCCTGTGTCCAGGAAGAACAAAGTACATGGACAACTGGAGGGTGAGCAAGGTAGAGAGGAGCTTCATTGAGCAGTTGAACAGTTCCCAGGAGACATACAAAGTACAGCTCCTTTCCAAAGGCAGGTCATCCCTACAAGTGTGCAGCTCACAGCCAAGAGGAGGCCCAGAGTGGGTAGCTCCTTCCCGCAGGCAGGTCGTATCCCCAAGTTGTGGCTGACTCCAGGGTTTTTATGGGCTTCAGAGGGGATGAAGTCCATGCTGATCTGTCCATGTGCAGCCATGGATGGGCCTGGAAAAGCACTATAAGTTCTCACTACGGTTCACAGACCTGGCAGCCCAGCCTCTAGGCTTCAGGCCATCCCTGGCTTGAAGGTGGGGCTTCACCAAGGACCTGCCCTTTTCTGCCCAGGAGCCTGCCTGCCTCTTGCCACCACCAATCATGTTGTCCATAGTACCCAGGCTGTTCATGTGGAGGGGTGCCTGCAGGCCCACGTGGAGCCACCCTTGTCTTCCCTCTTGTGCTCATTGTTACCCAAAATCCAGAGGGGGCCAAGGTGGAAAGCCACTGGTGTGTCAGTGCCACCCTGAGTACATGCACACCTGGCTGGGTTGTAATCGCACCAGGGATCAGCTTCAATTTTGCTCCAAAATTTGAGCAGGAGCAGGGAGTGGGAGCAGGCACTTTCAAGCCTCCAGGGGAAAGAGGCTTCCTGGGCCCCCAAGAGCAGAGTGATGCCCAGGTCCTCAGCCATGGCTGGGTGGCTGCAGCTGCACCATGAAGTGCAGGACTCCTGCCCACGAACTCAGAAGGGAGCAGGGTTCCCACCTCATGATGCTGGCTGCACCTCCCCAGCTGCAGCCAGCATCATGGCAGCAGCTGCTTTAGATGGGCCACCACTGCCATAATATCTGTAACCGATACTTATCCCATCATAGCACTTTCCAAATTCTAGCCTTAGGACAAAAAGAACTGCTCATCTCTATTTCACGCTAGTACTGTCATCGTGATATTCCATTGTAATGCAATAAATATAAACTGTCATTAAATAAGTTTACTCTCAAGGTGGTAGCTTAGGTTTTATTTATAGACTGACTCCTCTTTGCACTTGTAAGTTCTTTGGAATAACCAAAGCTGGTTGACAGAAGCATTGATGCTGCCTCACTGTTAAAGACAAATTTATAGATTATTTAAATGACCCTCATATTCTCCATATTTTCAAAAATCTTAATGATGAATCTTTAAGGACTGTACCTTAGACTCGCCAACATCTAGCCTCTCAGATACATTAATCAGACAGCTTAATCTATGTGCCATTTAAACTTGGTTTAAGCTAGAACCACGAATAAATTAAGTCACCCCGCTAATTTTTTGCATTTTTTAGTAGAGATGGGATTTCACCATGTTAGCCAGGATGGTCTTGATCTCCTGACCTTGTGATCCACCCATCTTGGCCTCCCAAAGTGCTGGGATTACAGGCGTGAGCCACCGCACCCAGCCATATCACACATTTTTTAGGGTCACTATGTTTTACTTTACAAAATACCAAAGTCTATTAGGTTCAAGCTTAAAAATATTTCATCATATTTTCCTGATGTGTATTTTCTTATGCAAATAATTCTAGTGAGATTCACCTCACTACTGTAAGCACTTTCTTCAGCCTTATTAATGAAAGATTGCGAATTAGCAGACAAGAAATCTAGAAAGGTTTAGGCTTGAAGTCAAGTTTGATTTTAATGTCTATTATTTGGAGAACCTACTAACTGAATATTTGCATGCCTCACATGTTTACTTAGAAGGAAGAAAAATTCTATCAGAAAGCTCGTAAGGAGGAGCACAAATCCATACCTCTTACCTAGTCAGCAGGTGAGCTGGAGACCAGAGTGATGTGGCTCACATCCTGTGGGACACCTGAAGCTCTTCATGACCACCTTTGTCTCAGCAGCCACTATAACCGTTCTTGAGATCTGAGGGTGTTGATGTGGCTGGACAAGAAGAGTGAAAGCCACCTGAAAGCAGGAAGATCAGTATGTATGTGAGCTCAGTTATCTCAGGCTAGGGCTGTGCAGATCTGAGAACCAGGGGTTACCACTGTGTTCCACATGAATGAGAAACCACCTAGTCCCATTGGTGATGGGCAAAGGAGCAGAGCCCTACAAGATGGCAGTGGGAAAATGGCGCGCAGGCAGCTGGTCTTCCTTCTACCCTACCTTGATATTGGAAGACAGGGTAGAAAGAATAATAGGCCACATTTGACCAATAGGAAGGATGAGCCACCATTTGGGGAGATTTACTGCTTTTCATAGAAGGCCTGTGTACATAATATGGGGTTGGAGGGAAGGCTGCTCTCAACATTTTTTTAAAGTCCCATCTTTAAATATGCAACTTATTTTTCCACATCTAAGCCTTAAAGAATGTGTCAACATAAACTAAGGCAGAGTAAAAATCACATGACTTTTAAATGACCTTTTGTGAAAAAAAATAAAGTGATAAAGAAATGCCTTCTGGGAACGACTTTTGGAAATGGAATTGTTAGACCGTCTCCAGAAGTGACATCTCCACATTTGATCAGTGGGTTAGAGAGAGGAGGAGATGGAGCGAAGAACTGTGAAGAGGCTGATTAGAAAATCGAAGAAATTTTTCATCCATAATTGGTGTGTTGAGAAGAAAGTATGTCTTATATATTCAATTAATATATGAGGGAGCTAAAAGCTAACATAATACCCACGTTCATGAAAATGTATATAATTATAAATGGCAGAGAAGAAAACATATCCCAATATCATACAGAAGCACAAATCAAAACAAAAGAATCATCAGAATCTCCTACCATGAAAAGGAAGAAAGGCACTATGCCACACTACTCATATTTAAAAGTCAAATTTCTATCATAATCATTGTTCTGAAGTGCATGTTATTCTTCACTACTGTTTATGTAGTTGATGCTAAGTACCTTTTTTGAAATAGCTAGTCTTTCCAGACATTCTGAAGTGCTATGTTAAAAGTAAGCTAATGCATTTGGTAAATATCTTTTTATTAAAATTCTTTGAAATACTGATAATGCTATGTTTAAGTTAAATGGCCAAACCATTTCTCTGAGCAGTTTACACTTTGTGCACTGCTTTCAGGAGAAGAGGGGGGAATACATAGTGCAAAGCATTATTTGTTACTGTTTTTATAGTTAAATAAGATTATCACCCCATGCGTCTGTGCATTTTGTTCGTTTTTGCTGTGCATACACAGTGTATGTAATGGAAAGATGAGTCCTGATTTTACAAGGTCTTGTCTTTAGATGTTCAACAGTTTTCCAACGTATAAAAAGGAGAATGGGAAAACAAGGATTGGCAAAGACTTTCTTTTGACCCAACTTGAATCGGGCTCCTCTGAGTCCTTTCTCACTACTTTCAAACTTGGGCTCTATTAGTGTACTATTTACTCCAGTTTTAGCAAGAAGCCTGCTGATTTAGTTTGGCAAAAATCCCCCATGCTTGATATCTAATCAAATTCTTTATCCTCCACACTCGGTATTTTACCACCCTGTCCTGCCTTCAGCAAAAATTCTGTCAAATCAGTTTAGCCAGAATCCCCTTTTCTTCTGATATTTCCTTCCTCTTAGTAATTTCCCATCCAAAAATCTACACCTCTGCTTCTTAGCTATTAATTTCCACTTGTCCTTTCTGTACTCAGAATTCAGCCTGATCTTTCTCCCCTACTAAGTATTAGAGCAGCCTCCCCACTCCTCACAAATAAAATCTGCCATACCATTCTTTAATAAATGTCAAATATATATATACACATAATTTTGTTGTTGTTGTTGAGATGGAGTCTCACTCCGTCACCCAGGATGGAGTGCAGTGGCGTGATCTCAGCTCACTGCAACTTCTACCTCTCAGGCTCAAGAAATTCTTCTGCCTCAGCCTCCTAAAGTCCTGGGATTACAGGCGTGAGCCTCTGTGCCCAGCCTACTTATTTCTTTCACAGTACATTTTGTATTAAATTCATAGAAAAGATTGCCTTCTAAAAATGTGAGCATTATAAACAACTGGATTGATGGAGAAGGGAGAGAGAGAAGCATTCTAGAATGTTCATATTAAAAGGTATTATTCACAGGTTATTACTATTGTTACATATATGCAGTTTATTCAAGACTATCATACATAGCAGATCAATTAAGTTCTTATTTAAAATAGCCAGTCTAGGTTTATGGCAGATGTAGTAAAACATCACTATGTAAATGTCTTTTTACAAAATTTGTAGGAAATATCATCTCTTAAAAATGGAGCTGTTAAACCACTTCGATGAGAACATTCCATTCAACTACAGCAGAGTACATGTTCTTCTCAAGTGCTCACAGAACATTTTCCAGGATATACCATATGTTAGACCATAAAACAAGTTTTAAAATTTTAAGAAGACTGAAATCATATCAAGTATCTCTTTTGACCAAAATGGTGTAAAACTAGAAATCAATAGCAAGGGAAATTTAAAAAAAAAAAACAACAACTTACAAATACATGGAAATTAAACATGTTCCTGAACAACCAATGGGCCAAAGCAGAAATTAAAAGAGAAATTTAAAAACCTGTTGAGACAAACAAAAATGGAAACGCAATGTAACAAAATTTATAAAATGCAGAAAAAGCAGTTACAAAAGAGAAGTTTACAGCAATAAATATCTACATAAAAAAGAAGAGAGATTTCAAATAAATGACCTAACATTATACACATAAGGATTACAAAAAGAAGAACAAATTAAGCCCACATTTTGTAGAAAGAAGAAAATAATAATAATATAGATTAGAGCAGAAATAAATAAAATAGAAACCTAGAAAAACAATAGGAAGGTCGACACTGAATCAGTTTTTTTGAAAAGAGAAGGTAAACTAAGAATAAAAGGAAGACTCAAATAAATAAAATTCTAAATATAAAATGAGACATTATAAATGATCCCACAGAAAAAGGACCATAAGAGAATACTATAAATTAAGTGTAAACAAATTGGACAACCTAGTAGAAATGGATAAATTTCTAAGCATGTACAATCTACCAAGAGTGAATCATGAAGAAATAGAAAATCTGAACAGATCAATAACGAGTAAGGAGACTCAGTCAATAACAAAAGGTCTCCCATAAAGAAAAGCCCAGGACCTGATTGTTTCATTGCTAAATTCAACCAAACATTTTACAAAGAATGAATATTATTCATTCTCAAGCTCTTTCAAAAAAGATGGGGGATATTTCTAAAATCATGTTATGAGGGTTGATACCAAAGCCAGACAAGACACTATGAAAGAACAGAATTGCAGGATAATATCTGTGATGAACATAGATGCAAAATCCTAACGAAACACTAGAAAACCAAATTCAAAAGCACACTGATCATTCACTATGATCAAGTAGAATTTATCCCAGGGATGCAAGGGTGATTCAACACAAGCAATGTATAAATGTGATACACGACATTTACAATATGAAGGACAAAAACACATGATCACCTCAATAGGTAAAGGAAATGTATTTTATAAAATACAAAATCCTTTCACAATAAAAACTCTCAACAAATTAAGTATAGTAAGAACTTATTTCAATACAATAAAAATCAATATGAGAACCCCACAGCTAACATTATACTTAATGATGAAATGTAGAAAGCTTTTTCTCTAAGATTAGGCACAGGACAAGGATTCCCACTCTCATGGCTTCATTCAATATAGTAGGAGAAGTACTAGTAAAGCAATAAGGCAAGAAAAAATTTAAAAAGACATCCAAATTTGAAATGAAGAGGCAAAATGTCTCTGTTTACGGACAATATAATCTTTTATAAAGAAAACCCTAATGATTCTACCAAAAAAACTTGTTAAAACTAATAATGAAGTTACTGAATATAAAAATCAGTATACAAAAATAAGTAGTATTTCTACATACTAACAATAAAGTATCTGAAAAAGAAAGGGAAAAACAATTCCATTTACAATAGCTACAAAAATAAAATACTTAAAAATGAATTTTACCAAAATATAAAAGACCAATGCCTTGAAAACTATAAAACATTGATGAAAAAAATAAAGAAGAAACAAATAAATGGAAAGATATGCTGTTTATTGAAGAATTAATATTGTTAAAATATCCATATTGCCCAAAGCAGCCTAGAGTTTGAGTGATATCTCTATAAAAATTCCAGTAACATTTTTCGTACATAAATAGACAAAAAAATCGTCACATTCTCATGAGGCCACGAAAGAACCTGAATAGCCAAAGCAGTCTCAAGTTGAGAAGACAGAGTGAGAGGCATCATACAGCCAGTGACAAAATCTACTACAAAGCTATAAAAAAGATGCATGTAGACAAATGGAACGGAATTGAAATTACCAGAAATAAATACAGGTATTAACACTCAATTGATTTTTGCCGAAGCACCAAGAACACACTATAGGAAAAGAGCAGTTTCTTCAATAAATGGTGTTGAATACCCCATGGATATTCCTATGTGGATGAATGAAATTAGATCTTCATCTCATACGATATAAAATATTAACTCAAGATGAACTAAAGACAAACTGTAAAACTACTACAAGAAAACCTGACAGAATAGTTTTATGACATTAGTCCGGGCAATGATTTTTTGGAGATGATCCCCAAAGCACAGGTAACACTACCAAACATAGACAAATGAGAGTACATCAATCTATAAAGCTCCCACACAACAAAGGAACAATCAGCAAAGTAAGGAGACTACATACAAAATGAGATAAAATATTTGCAAATTGTACATCTGTTAAGGAATATTCAAAATATATAAGGAATTCAAACAACTTAAAAGCAAGACAACAAAATAGCCTGATTTTAAAATGAGAAAAGCACCTAAATAAACATTTCTCTAAATAGGATATACAAATGACCCACAGGTATATTAAAAAATGTTTCACATCACTGAATGCTATGGTTTGAATGTGTTCCCTAAAGTTCGTGTGTTGGAAACTTAATCTCCAATGCAACAGTGTTGACAGGTGGGACCCTTAAGAAATGATCAGGTCATGGGGGTCCTGCCTTCATTAATGAATTAATGCCATTATTGATAGGGTGCGTTCCTGATAAATACAATGAGTTTGGGTCCCCTTCTCTTACATATAGGTGCTTTCACACTATCTTGCTCTTCCACTTTTCACCATGGGATGACGCTCACCAGATGGTGAAAGATGCTTCACATTTAGTGAAGGAAGGCCCTCACCAGATGGGAAGACTTTGACTTTCTAACCACCAGAGCTGTAAGAAATATGTCTCTATTCTTTATAAATTACCTAGGCTCAGGTATTCTGTTATAGCTGCACAAATGGACTAAGGCACAAATCATCAGAAAAATGCAAAACAAAACCACAGTATCATCGCACAGCTGTTGGAATGGCTGTTATCAAAAAGCAAAAAGATAAGCTTTGGCAAGGATGTGGAGAAAAGGGGACTCTTGCACATGCTGAAATGTAAATTAGTATAGCCTTTATCAAAAACAGTATGAAGGTTTCTCAGAAAATTAAAAATGGAAGTTCCATATGATCCAGCAATCCCACTACTGGGTATATATCAAAACGAAATGAAATCAGTATGTCAAAGAGATGTCTGCACTCCCATGTTCATTGCAGTATTACAGTAGTCAAGATATAGAAACAACCTATGTGTTTATCACTGGATGAAGGTAATGCGGTACATATACAAAATAGAACACTATTCAGCCTTTAAAAAGAGGGATAACTTGCTATTTGTGACAACATAGATAAACTTGGAGGGCATCATGTAAAGTGAAATAATCAAGGCACAAAAAGACAAATAATGAAAAAATCTTACTTATACGTGGAATCTAAAAAGTGGAACTCATAGACGTAGAGAGTAGAATGCTGGTTACTAGGGACTAGAGGTTGTATAGGGGGCTGAGAAGATGCTGGGCTGGTCAAAGGATACAAAATTTTAGTTAAGCAGAAATAAGTTCAAGAGATGTATTGTGCAACATGGTGACTACAGTTAATAACAATGTATTGTATCCTTGAAAATCTCTGAAAAAATAGATTTTAATAGTTCTTACTACAAAAATAAGAATGTGAAGTAATACATATTTTAATTGACTTAATTGAACCATTTCCCAATGTAGACATACTTCAAAATATTGTGTTGAAAATAACACTAAGAAAATTATCTTTTGTAATTTCTTCTTCCTTACTTTAAAAAAAATACTTCCAAGACCAGTATACCACCATCAATATTGTTCAATGGTTTAACAAAAGTGGGAAGGAAGAAATCACAAAAGGTAATTTTCTTAGTGTTATTAATAGACAGACAGTTTCAAATAAACCACTTTCCAGAAGTTATGTGTATTTTGTTTTGCTGTATATGTAGCATATACAATAGAAAAATGACTCCTAATTTTCCAACATCTATTAATAGTTACTAGATATGTTAAAAAGATTGCCAATGTATGACACAGTAGATTTAGTAAAAATAAGATCAGCACATTTTATACACTTCGTTTCGAAATTCATAGGAAGACGACTTCTGTAAATAACTTGGATATGGATTTGTTCAATTATACTTCATATTACATATATCTGTACTTGACCACTGGAATGGTCATAAAAAGAAGAAAGAAAGGAAGAAATAATTCAAGGTCAGAATGCTCATATTTAGAGACTTTCTGATTAGAATTATTTGTGTAGTTTTATTTAATGGTATTATTTATAGTGGACAAGTTCCTATTTGGAGTACATAGTCTTTCTAGATGTTCCGAAGTGCCAGCTATATTTAAAAGTAGAGATATTAAAAAAAAACTTTGTAAATAGCTTTTAAAACTTACATAATACTATCTTTTGAAATGGAATTGTTAAACTACTACTTTGAGCATTATATTGTATGTACTTACTCATCGGGTTGAAGAAGATGGGAGGAAAGAAATTGCAAAAGTTTTCTGCTGTGTACTAGAAAATTTCTGATTATCTGATGCCCTACATCCTAATATGAATTTTCACTTTGCTATACTGTATATATCTTGTTTTCACTAAACAAATTTTAATTTGATAATTTTTAAATACTCTTGAAGTTTATGTGAAACATTTCTTTTAGAAATGAAGTGACCAGACCACTTCTTTGGGTAGTACATTATGTCTGTACACTGGTTTCAGGGGAGGAAGGAGAGAATGAAGTGCAAAGGTTGTACTCCAGTTAGTTTATAGTGAGGTGAATAGGTCTATGTACTTGCCATATATGTATATGCAAATATAATGGAAAAACAAGTCTTAATTTTACATCAGGAGTTAAGGAGACTGCCACTGTATGACAAAGTTTATAAACAAATATATTTTGTGTAAAAATTTATATTCTGAAAATGACTTGTGGATGTAAAATTATTAAAATCATCTCTAAGCATTATGGATGCTTACACTTGTACAGTGGGTTGAGGGGGTACAAAAAGAAAAGGTTCTAGGCTAAGAGGTTCCTATTGAAAAGAAGCTTTTATATTAGCCTTTGGCCCATGTGTGCAATTTAGTCAATGCTATTGTGTATATAGTGCACAAACAAGTTTTATTTTAAATATCTAGCCTTTCTAGATGTTTTAAGTACATAACATGTATTAAAAGCAGAGGCTATAAAAACACCTTTTTGTTAGGAAGTCATATGGATATTTGCCTTTTGGGAATGGGACTGTTCTCTGGGTGGCAGAGGCAGAGAGTAGGGTTCTATACCCAGGAGCTGTTAAACCAGAGGAGATGGTCTAACTATTGTTCTGTATGTGCATTTTAGTTAATATTGATCTATATTTATAAAACAAATGATTCCTAAGTGCCCAAAAGTAGAGACTATAAAAATAACCTATTTATAAATAGACTTTTGTTCATTGATTAAGAAGTACTATCTTTGGGAAGTGCTTTTTGTAAATCAATCTTTTGGAGCTAGGCACTTTTTTTTTTCTTTTTTTTTTAATTTATTTTTTATTATTATTATACTTTAAGTTCTAGGGTACATGTGCATAACGTGCAGGTTTGTTACATATGTATACTTGTGCCATGTTGGTGTGCTGCACCCATCAACTCGTCAGCACCCATCAACTCATCATTTACATCAGGTATAACTCCCAGTGCAATCCCTCCTCCCTCCCCCCTCCCCATGATAGGCCCCGGTGTGTGATGTCCCCCTTCCCGAGTCCAAGTGATCTCATTGTTCAGTTCCCACCTATGAGTGAGAACATGCGGTGTTCGGTTTTCTGTTCTTGTGATAGTTTGCTAAGAATGATGGTTTCCAGCTGCATCCATGTCCCTACAAAGGACACAAACTCATCCTTTTTTATGGCTGCATAGTATTCCATGGTGTATATGTGCCACATTTTCTTAATCCAGTCAGTCACTGATGGACATTTGGGTTGATTCCAAGTCTTTGCTATTGTGAATAGTGCTGCAATAAACATACATGTGCATGTGTCTTTATAGCAGCATGATTTATAATCCTTTGGGTATATACCCAGTAATGGCACTTTTTTTTTTTTCTTTGACAGATGGAGTCTGGCTCTGTCGCCCAGGCTGGAGTGCAGTGGCGTGATCTCAGCTCCGCCTCCTGGGTTCATGCCATTCTCCTGCCTCAGTCTCCAGAGTAGTTGGGACTACAGACGCCTGCCACCACACCCGGCTAATTTTTCGTATTTTTAGTGGAGCTGGGGTTTCACCGTTTTAGTCTCGATCTCCTGACCTTATGATCCGCCCACCTCAGCCTCTCAAAGTGCTGGGATTACAGGCTTGAGCCACCGTGTCCGGCCGCTAGGCACATTTTTATGCTTAGTCACTGAGATGGTGGAAGCAGAAAAATGGACTTCTTGATAGTATATCCTTTTGTGGAAGATAGCACAGACCAAAGTTCTATTCATGGGTATTTTGTAAGTGCCTGTGTTTATTAAGAACAATGTATATTGTTTATTTCTTAACATCTAAGATCTTCAATATATTGAGGTAGCAATTTGTGATAAACCGATTTGTAGATACATTATAATTAATAATAACAAGCATTATGGACAGGGAATTGTGAAAGCATCAGAGTTGTTCACTGGGTTAGTAGGGAGGGACAAAAGAAAATGCAGAGTGGGATTATGCAGTTGTATACACATTCATTATATAATAATATCCATTGATGTGTATGTGCTTCACTTGGGGCTATAATATATGAATACACTATTAAATAATTTGATGGCAACATTTTCTTCCTGATATTTTAATAGAATAGATCTGATAATAAATTCTCACAGAAGCATCATACTTGTATTCTCTTGTCACATTTTAAATTGAGCATTAAGGAAATGTGTAGTTTTTTTTGTTTTTTGTTTGTTTGTTTGTTTGTTTTTGAGACAGTCTGGGTCTCAGGCTGGAGTGCAGGGATGCAATTAAAGCTCACTGTGGTTTCAAACTCCTGGGTGTGAGACATCCTCCTGCCTCAGGCTCCCAAGTAGCTAGGACTAAAGGCACGCACCGCCATGCCTGGCTAATTAAAAAAAAAAAAAAATTGTAGGGACAAGGCCTTGCTCTGTTGGCCAGGCTGGTCTCAAACTCCTGGCCTCAAGTGATCTTGCCACCCAGTGTCCCATAGTGCTGGGATTACAGATGTGAGCACTGCGCCTGGCCAACACAGTATTTTCATGTAACTCTACCAATATTTATTCCAATGCCTTTTACCAATTTTGTCTTTATGAAATTTTGCCCCCATAAAAGTCATAATTATACTTTTTCTTGATTGAGTGATTGGCATGTATTCTTGGTTATCATGGCTTTGGGACTTAGAGTTAGTAAATATTCATAACATAGAAAAGCAATACATACTTTAGAATTGAAACCACATGAAACTGTATGCGTGTTTGTCTTTATACATCGACAAGGACTCGGAAAGACACATCTAACTGTAAACTCCTTAAAATTTTGGAAGATTTTGCATTCTTTGCTTCTTGTACTTCTATTTTTCTGTAACGCACATATTAATTCTTGAGGAAAGTTTAAGGTTTCAGGGAAAAAAATGTTATTTTTTAAGTAACAGAGTAGTTCCTTTCCTTTGTTCTTTATATGGTATATAGCATAAAAATTATATACATGTCATTGTTTTTATATGAATCTTTTAAAGCAGTTTCAAAATATAACTTACTTCCATCTGCATACCTGCCACTGATGTTTAAAATGTTTAGGTTCTCAAAGCATAATCTTTTTCAAAATTAGTGATGATGTTCTCTGGCTAAATAGAAATGTATAGTGAAGTGAGTCATTCCTGTCACATAAATGCAAAACCAGGAAAAGTAAACGGCGAACTTGGAAACATAACTGTCATTTGATAAGAAAACAAACTTATATTTATTAATATATACTTTTAAATAATACTTTATTGTGGTAGACTGATAAAACTATATTCAGTTACCAAAACTAAGAGAAGGAAATTAAAAACACCTAGAACATAACTTTATGGGAAACTCAGCAGCTTAAATCTCAAACATAATAGGATTCCCTCATTTATTCTCACCCACATGGGGTTCACTGCCACAGTAGAATCTAGTAACTCCAAACAGAAACATTTATTTGTGTAAAGGAATAGACTTTTGGAGAATAGGAAACAGTTGGGAGTTGGATGTAGGGACTCTAGATTAAAACTCTCAAGACATTCAATTTTCCCCAAATACATGGAGCATTTCATCAATCAATACAGACTTCCAGTCTAAAAAACAAAGCATCCATTATATAACCTCACTTTGTGAAAAGTACCCAAGGTCAAAACAGAACTCATGATTTTACAAAGCACAGAAAATCAGAAACTGCTACTGATACCCTAACTATCCTATGTTAGCCATATCAAATATATTATAATCCTAGCACTTCTAAGTAACCTCAGTTTCCCCAACAGCAAAATGAGTTATCAAATTTTTATGAGAGGTCTAGGGAAGCTAATAAAAATCAATTTGCCAGTGTCGTGCATGACACAATCACATATGATCCATTGCTTAGAGCTTCTACTTACACACAGCTTCTTGCTTGATAAAACTTAGGAAATTGGCTTATTGGTTTCCATTCTTCCCATAATAAAGAATCTCCTACCTTCTTCTACCTCAAACGTGGGCATTAATTTTTTTTAGAAAGTATCAGATTTGTTCCTAAAATAGTTTAATTTGTTTTGATAGTCTACCTTCCAACACTTTTAACACCTCATTGGTTAACTATATTAGTTGAACAAAAATTCAACACAAATGTGCATTGGTATTTACCCTTACCTGAAGCTAATTATCTTGGAAATTTAAGTCAGTAATCATACAGCAGAGAAGAAATGGTTTATAGTCCCCACATTTTTTGTGTAAATCATCAAAGCTGTGCTCTTAACACTCAGTTTGTCCCATAAGCACATTTGTCAATACTGATAAGAAACATCAGAGTGAATGCTAAATAACAGACAGCAACTTTAGCAGCTAGGAAAAAAGTTGAATTCTAGGCCCGCAAACTTGCAAAGTTCTCCATGGCAAGATCAGTCATCAAAATTCTCAGCATGTCATCATTTCCTGAGACGTCCCTCCCTAAAAGAAACAGAAGTTGCTAAAGAGTCATTAAAAGTGTTTTAACTCTTAAACCTGCTTTCCCTTACTCTCACTAAATCTATCCTTGAGATAAATCAAACTCCATTTTCTAAAGTGGCATTTCAACCAACAATGCATTCAACTCTACTTTTACTCTTCTCTTTCTTATTTGGAAAGCTATTAAAGCATTAGAAACTATAATTCCTTCACTACTAAAATCTGAATATAAAAGTTTTTCTATAAACAAGAAAAATGAGGGACATAGATACAATAACTTGGAATTTGATCACATTAGTAATACTAAAAAGAAACTTGAATGTAAGTCACAAATTCATTTAAAATACCAGAGATGAAAGCGTTTCCGTGTTAGCAGATACATGGCTCTTCCAGTCAATATTTGCTACTTCAACTAAAGCACCAACATTTCTCAGACTAATTAGCTATATAAGTGGTGATTTTTCTTCAATTAGGGAAACGTAGTTATTATAACCCAAAATACTCCAAAGGGGCTTTTTAAAATGTGAGGTATCAAATAAACTTATGTTTTCTACAGATTTAATTTCCTTATTCTCTGCTGATGAGAGACAAGGGAGCAATAAGCCTTCAAATTGTGTATTTGCTGAAATTACTATGAACAATACAAACCTGATTGGTTCTGATAATCACTCATTTTATCACGCTCATGCCTTCCATCATGGTTCAGTCTGATAATGAACAAAAGATTTCTTAAATCCAAATACTGTAGTTTGATGGTCACAAAACAACATCCACAAAACTTTTTAAATGCTGAGTTTCAAGACAGATGGCCTCTGCTTGTTTATGTAGCCAACTTTTGTTGTTTTTCTTAGACAGCATAAAACTACAGTAAATGAGTATGTAAACTTGAAATCAGAGCATAGTAACAGAAGAGAGTTATTGTTCCAAGGCAGAATCATATATCTTAAAATGAGCCATCATTTTTAAAACGTGTTCTCCTTACCCTATACAGAAAACCACTGTCATTAATTTTGACCCAACTTTTTTCTCATTTATATCAATAAATCTCTGACAAGCTCAAAAACTTCTTCTACCTTTATTTTCTGACAAAGACAACCCACTGTGAGAAATAATGGTGCTCATAAATGAGAGGCAAAGAAGCAATAAGATTTCATTTACAGGTTACTAAACAAGACAGCAGCTCAGAAAGAAGATCTCTGTTTAAGGCTCTGGACTTGGTAGGCATATTTCAGATGCATAAATTCAGAGAAATACCTCACCACATCTCCTACCAGGAAATCTGGAGAAAAGCATCCATTACAGTAATAATCATCTATAATGTTCACCAAATATCACGTTACTATGCAGTAGAATTATCCTCTTGAAAAAGTACTCATGTGTTTTCATTAAAACATTAAATTCACTATGTCATTAAGTAGAACATTCTTTTGACTATAATATCTGATTTTTTTCTGGTGTGTAAAGAAATTTGCCCATGTGCATGCTCGCACCCACACAATTTCTAAAGAAAAATAGGAAAGAATAGAAGAAAAGAGAGACATCTCAAAATACATGCCTACCACTTTTGATTCCACGAAATTCAGAGAACTGTGTTTTTTAAAAATAATTCAGAAACGTTGTTAAATCTAACAGTGATTCCCTTTATCACTTCTTCCATAGCCATCTTGCTTAGAAAATACCTTTTTATCCTGATATCACATTTTTATCTGTATTTCTTGGTTTTGCCCCCAAATCCTATTCTTTAGTCTTTCCCATGTTACTGATGACTCAATATAGATACGTTTTTGCCTTGTTAATACTTTAAAATTATATTATATCACTATATAGTTTGTGTATGATAACTTTGGCCCAACATAATATTTTTAAGATTTATCCTGGTTGTTTAGGATCAGAATTGTTTTCTCTTTTATTTCTAAGTAGTTTTCCATTATATGACACTTCTAGTCTAGGATTATTCAGAATAAATCTGATGTAAATATTCTTCTTAATAGTCATCTTTGTAAAGACATCTTTTCATTTCTCTTAGATAAATATCTAGGAGTGGAATGGCTGGTGTGCCAGTTATCAATTTATTACTGCTCAGCTCCAAATCTGTCCTTCATTTCCAGGTCTGCAGTTATGTAGCTGGATGCTGTATTGTTTCCCTTTGCTAGCTGACATGAAGTTAAGTTTGTCAGTACAGGACAGCACCCAGTGACACTGGCACACAGCACATTCCCATGGGCAGCTTCCCCCAGCAATCTCTTGGATGGCTTCAGAGCAAAATTCTAAGACACAGAACCTCTCTGGTGATGGCTATGCCTGGAACTCCAGACGGTGTATTTCTAGCAAGTGTCTTTGGCACAGTATCTCAGCAAGCTTTTCTGCCATTCTGCCATGCACAGTACTACTCTCCAATGAAACTGGACTCTCAGCAGTGGGTGGGAGGTGATGGGGTTCTTTTGTGGATTTTGCTGTTAGTTGTAATAGCCATCCACTATGTCTATTATTTCTGTATTTACTAGAATTTTCTTTATCTCTGATACGGTTTGACTGCATGTTCTCACCCAAATCTCATGTTGAATTGTAACCCATGTGTCAGGGAAAGGGCATTGAGAGGTAATTGGATCTTGGGGGCAGATTCCCCCTTGCTGTTCTTATGATAGTAAGTTCTCATGAGATCTGATGGTTGAAATGTGTATGGCACTCCCTCTTCACTCTCTCTCTGCTGCTCTACCATGTAAGATGTGCGTGCTTCCCTTTTGCCTTCTGTCATCATTACAAGTTTCCTGAGGCCTCCCAGTCATACTTCTTGTTAATCCTGTGGAACTGTGAGTCAACTGAAACTCTTTTCCTCATAATTTACCCATTTTCAGGTAGTTCTTTATAGCAGTGTAAGAATGGACTAAAACAACCTCTTACTAGCCAAAGCCCATCAGTCCAAACTCTAGTTAATTCTTAATATTAAATTTTTCCTGTTCAAATTACCATGTATTTTCTGTTTTCTGATTGGATTCTGGTATAGGCTTTGTTACAGAGAAAAAAATGTATAATTTTTAAATTTATTTTTAATTTTGGGGGTACAAAGAAGGTGTATATATTTGTCCAGTACACGAGATGTTTTGATGCAAGCATGCAATGTGAAATAATCACATCATAGAGACTGGGATATCCATCTCCTCAAACATTTACCCTTTGAGTTACAAACAGTCCAATTACACTCTTTTAGTTATTTTAAAGTGTACAATTAAATCTTTTCTTTTTTTTTTTTTTTTGATGGAGATTTGCTCTGTCACGGCTGGAGTGTAGTGGCACGATCTCGGCTCACTGCAACTTCCGCCTCCCGGGTCCAAGTGATTCTCCTGCCTCAGCCTCCCGAGTAGCTGGGACTACAGGTACGCCACCATGCCCAGCTAAATTTTGTATTTTTTAGTAAAGACGGGGTTTCACCGTGTTGGCCAGGATGGTCTTGATCTCTTGACCTCATGATATGCCCGCCACAACCTCTCAAAGTGCTGTGATTACAGGTGTGAGCCACCACACCTGGCAAGTTAAATCATTATTGACTGTAGTCACCATGTTATGCTACTAAATTCTAGAGCTTATTCATTCTATTTATTTTTTTACACATTAACTATCCCCGTCACACCCCCAGCCATGTACTACCCTTCTCAGCCTCTAGTAACCATCCTTCTATTCTCTTTCCTACGAATTCAGTAGTTTTGATTTTAGATGCAGTGAATAAGTGAAAACTTGCAATTTTTGTCTTTCTGTGCCTGGCTTATTGATTTGGAAGCAACCTAGGTATCCATGTGAGGTAAAAGGCAGAACTCAACGTTGGAGGCAGGGCTTAGACACCAGGTTAAATTCAATACTAGCCAAAACAGCTCCAGGACAGAAGCATCTCCCCATAAGACACACCCACCAGCGTGCATGTCAGTTTACCATTGCCAGGGCGACACCTGGCAATGAGCACCTCACTCAATATAATCTCCGGTCACATCCAGGTTGTTGCAAATGACAGGATCTCATTCTTTTTTATAACTGAATTGTACTCCACGGTGTATAAGTAGAACATTTTCCTTACTCATTCATCTGTTGATGTAATAATGCAAGACAGCCAAGGCCCAAAATTGAGACTTAGCCCAGGAGGGTTGTTGGCTTCACCCAGCAAAGAATTCAAGAGCAAGCTGGTAGTGTTAAGCAGCAACTTTTATTGAAGTGGCAATGTACAGCAGCAGCAGAGACTGCTCCTTGCAGAGCAGGGCTACACCATAGGCATATGCCTAGACAGTAGCTCACAGGCAGTTCTGCACTCATATTTATACCCACTGTATTTACATGCAAATTAAGAGGCCGTTTATGCAGAAATTTCTAGAATGAGGGTGGTAACTTCCAGGTTGTTAGGTTGTTGCCATGGAAAAGCATGGTAACTGCCAGGTGGTGCCCTGGCAATGGTAAACTGACATGGCACATTGGTGGGAGTGTCTTATGGGGAGATGCTTCTGCCCTGGACGTGTTTTGGCTAGACTTCAATTTGGCCTGGTGTTCAAGCCCTGCCTCCTACCTCAGATGAACATGTAGGTTACTTCCAAATATTAGATATTGTGCACAGTGCTGCAACAATCTTGGGAGTGCAGGTATCTCCTCAAAATACTAATTTGCTTTAAGTATATACCCAGCAGTGGAATTGGTGGATCATCTGGGAGCTCTATTTTGTTTTTTGAGGAAACTCCAAACTGCTGTCTATAGTGGCTGTACTAATTACATTCCCACCAAAAATATATAAGTGTATATCCTATTTTCCACATTCTCACCACCATTTGTTATTGCTCAACTTTTGTTAATGTCTTTTTAACTGGGGTAGTTTTGATTTGCATTTCTCTTATGATCCATGATGTTGAGCATCTGTTCATATGCTTGTTTGCCATTTGTATGTCTTCTTTTGAGCAATGTCTATTCAAATATTTTGTCCATTTTTTTGATGAGATTATTCATTTTTTTTTCTATAGAGTTGTTTAGGTTCCTTATATATTCTGGTTATTAATCACTTGTCAGATGAGCCGTTTGCAAATATTTTCTCCCATTTTGTGGGTTGTTTCTTCATTTCATTCTTCATTTTGTTAATTTTATCTCTTGCTGTGCAGAAGCTTTTCAACTTGATGTGATCCCATTTGTCTATTTTTGCTTTGGTTGCCTGTACTTGTGAGGTATTTAGTGATCAAGAAATTTTTGCCCAAATCAATGCCATGGAGGTTTCCTCCAGTGTTTCTTGTAGTAGATCAATAGCTAGAGGAGTTATATTTAAGTTGTTAATGTAATTTTCAATTGATTTTTGTATATGTTGAGAAATAGGGGCCTAGTTTCATTCTTCTGCAGATGGATAACCAGTTTTCCCAGCACCATTTATTGAAGAGATTGTCTTTTCCCCAGTGTATGTTGTTGGCACCTTTGTCGAAAATGAGTTCACTGTAGTTGTGTGGATTTGTTTCAGGGTTCTCTATTCTGTTCCATTGGTCTATGTGTTTTAATGGCAATACCATTCTGTTTATCTATTATAGTTCTACAGTATAATTTGAAGTCAGGTAATGTGATTTCTCCAGTTTTGTTATTTTTGCTTAGGATAGCAGCTTTGGCTATTCTGGGTCTTTTGTGATTTTATATGAATTTTAGAATTGTTTTTATTTCTGTAAAGAATGTCATTGCTGTTTTCATATGGATTGCATTAAATCTGTAGACCGCTTTGAGTAGTATGGACATTTTAGCAATATTGATTCTTCTGATTCATGAATATGATTTTTTTTATTTTTTTATGTACTCTTTCATCATTATTTTGTAGTTTCCATTATAGGGATCTTTTACTTCCTTGATTATGTTAGTTCCTAAGTATTTAATTTTATTTGTGGCAATTATGTCTATTGATTATTTCTTTTTCAGATTGTTCACTGTTGGCATATAGAAATTCTATTGATTTTTATATGTGGACTTTTTATCCTGCCACTTTACTGAATTTAATAGCTTTTTTGTGGAGTCTTTATTTTTTTAATATAAGATCAGATCTTCTGCAAACAAGAATAATTTCACTTCTTCCTTTCCAGTTTGGATGTTTTTTGTTTCTCTCTTGAATGACTGCTCCAGCTAGCACTTCCAGTGCTATGTTGAATAACAGTGGTGACAGTGGGCATCCTTATTATGTTTCAGATCTTAAAGGTGTTGGGGACTAGCCTCAGCACCACCTGTAGGGTAACCAAAGTCCGGTGGGGACAAAGGATTGAGAAGAGACAGGTTAAGAGTTCATGAAGGTGGGAGCCAGGGGGCCAGTTACAAAATGGAGGCTGTAAAAGGTGACGAGCTCTGGTCTCCACACTATTCATTGAGTACAATCACTTAGATCTAAGAAGCAGTTGTTCCGGGCGAAACAGTGAAAGGCTGGCAGTGTGTCATAGGCATAATCTATAGCAATAGCTGTTTAAATGAATCTCCTTTGTGCTCAAACTGCATATCGGAGAGTAGCCAACTTATCGGAGAGTAGCCAGTGGGAGCGGGCTTAACTGCGAGCCTGCATGTCTGTCCACATTTCAGCGTTTTAAATGAGTGTCTTTCTTCTTGAACATAGTGTTTACAGATAAGAGAGCGGGTCTCGCTCTGAGCATGGGAACATGATGGCAATTAGGAGGCTTTCCTCCTCAGAGACCTCTTGTGGCTTTCCACAATTTATTGTCCCATATTTTTATGGCCAGTTTACGAAGGCATCCCACAAGACCTTTTCCCAACAAAAGGTTTTCATTTTTTCCCATTAAGTATGATATGTGGGTCTGTCACATATGGCCTTTATTATGTTGAGGTATGTTTCTTCTATACTCAGTTTTTGAGATTTTTTATCACAAAACGATTGAATTTTATCAAATGTTTTTTCAGCATCAATTGAAATGATCATATAGTTTTTATCCTTCATTCTGTTGATATGATGTTTCACATTGATTGATTTGCGTATGTCAAACCATCTGTGCATCCCATGGGTAAATCCCACTTGGTCACAATGAATGACCTTTCTAATGCATTGTTGATTTCAGCTTGCTCATATTTTGTTCAGGACTTTTTCATCCATCATATATTTTCCCCTATAGTTTCCTCTTTCTTGATGTATCTTTGTCTGGCTTTGGTATCAGGGTAATACTGGCCTCATATAATTAGCTTGGAAGTATTTCTCCTCCTCTGTTTTTTGGAATAATTTGAGTAGAATTGGTATTAGTTTTTCTTTAAATGTCTGGTAGAATTCAGCAGTGAAACCATCAGGTCCTGGGGTTTTTTATACTAGCAGACTTTTTGTTATGACTTTGATCTCATTACTTGTTATTGATGTCTTCAGGTTTTGGATTTCTTCTGGGTTCAATCTTGGTAGGTTGTATGTGTCTAGGAATTTGTCCCTTTCTTCTGGATTTTCTAATTTGTTGGCACATAGTTGCTCATAGTAGGCAGTGATTATCCTTAGAATTTCTGTCGTACCAGTTTTCATTTCTGAATTTTGTTTCTATCTTTTCTGGGTTTTTTTTTTTTTTTTCTTTTCTCAGTCTGGCTAAAGGTTAACTAATTTTCTTTAACTTTTCAAAAAACAATGTTTTGTTTCATTCACCTTTCTTATTGATTTCTTCATTTCAAATTCATTTACTTCTGTTCTGCTCTTTATTATTTCTCTTATAGTGGTTGGGGTTTGATTTACTCTTGTTTTTCTAGTTTTTTTGAGATGCATAGTTAGAGAGTTTATTTTTTAAAAAATTTTTTTTAAAATAAAGTTTTACCTTTATTTTTATTTTGACACTTAAAGCTGTTAAATTCTCTCTTAGTACTGCTTTTGCTGCATTCTCATAGGTTTTGGTATGTTTTATTTCCACTATCATTTGTTTCAATAAATTTTTCTTTTCTTTTTTTTTTTTTTTTTTTTTTGAGACGGAGTCTTGCTCTGTCGCCCAGGCTGGAGTGCAGTGGACGGATCTCAGCTCACTGCAGCTCCGCCTCCTGGGTTTACGCCATTCTCCTGCCTCAGCCTCCCGAGTAGCTGGGACTACAGGCGCCCGCCACCTCGCCCGGCTAGTTTTTTGTAGTTTTAGTAGAGATGGGGTTTCACTGTGTTCGCCAGGATGGTCTCGATCTCCTGACCTCGTGATCCGCCCGTCTCGGCCTCCCAAAGTGCTGGGATTACAGGCTTGAGCCACCGCGCCCGGCCCAAATTTTTCGATTTTCTTTTTAATTTCTTTACTGACCCTTTGGCCACCCAGGAGCATATTGTTTAATTTTCATGCATTTGTATAGCTTCCAAAATTCCTCTTGTTATTAATTTCTAGTTTTATTCCATTGTGACCAAAGAAAATGCCTGATATTATTTCCATTTTTTTTAATTTTTAAGACTTCTTTTGTGATCTAACATATGGCCTATCCTTGAGAATCATCCATGTGCTTAGTAAAATAATGTGTATTCTATATGCTTTGAAAGAAATGTTCTGTAATATATATTAGATCCATTTGGTCTGTAGTGCAGATTAAGTACAATGTTTCTTTCTTGATTTTTTATCTGGAAGATCTGTCCAATGTTGAAAGTGAAGTTTTGAAGTCTCCAGCTCTTATTGTAGCAGGGCCTATCTCTCTCTTTAGCTCTAATAATATTTGCTTTATATATCTGGGTGCTCCAGTGTTCAGTGGATATATATTTAAAATTATTATACCTTCTTGCTAAATTGACCCCTGTATTAAATAGTGACTTTCTTTGTCTCTTCTTACAGTTTTCATCTTGAAATCCATTTTGTCTGATATAAGTATAGCAACTCTTGCTTCTTTTTGGCTTCTTTTGGCATGGAATATCTTTTTCTGTACCTTTATTTTCAGCCTACATCTGTCATTATTGGTGAAGTGAATTTCTTGTAGGCAACAGATCATTGGGCCTTGTTTGTTTATCCATTCAGCCATTCTGTCTTGTTTGGAGAGGTCAGTCCATTTATGCTCAATGTTATTATTGGTATATAAGGATGTAATCTTTCCATTTTATTATTTTTGTTGTTTCATGTTCTTCTCTTCCTTTTTTCTTACCTTCCTGTCTTCCTTTATTGAAGATGATTTCCTCTGATGATATGATTTAGTTTCTTGCTTTTTATTTTTTGTGTATTCATTGCATGTTTTTTGGTTTGAGGTTACAATGAGGCTTACAAATATTGTCTTATAACCCATTATTTTAACCTAATAACAACTTTACACTTTTTTCATAAACAAATAAAAAAGCAAATAAAAATTCTATGCCTTAACTTCATCATGCCATTTTAAAAAATTTTTGTTGATTCTATTTACATTGTATTATTTATCTACGTCTTAAAAAGTTGTCGTAGTTTTTTTTTTTTATCAGTTCATTGTTTAGTTTTTCTGCTTAGAATAAGAGTAGTTTACACACCACAGTTACAGTGTTATAATATTGTGTGGTTTTCTGTGTACTTACTATTACTGGTGAGTTTTGTACCTTCGGATGATTACTTATTGCTCGTTAACATCGTTTGCTTTTTAACTGAAGTATTAGCATTTCTTATAGTAAAGGCCTTGTATAGATGAAATCCCTCAGCTTTTGTTGGTCTGGGAAATTCTTTATCTCTCCTTCAAGTTTGAATGATGTTTTCACTGGATATCATATTATGGATAAAAGTTTTTGTTTTGTTTTTTCTTTCAGCACTTTAAGTACGTCATGCCACTCTCTCCTGGCCTGTAAGGTTTCCACTGAAAAGTCTACTGCCAGATGTATTAGAGCTTCATTGTGTGTTATTGGTTTCTTTTATCTTGCTGCTTTTCGGGCCCTTTCTTTGTCCTTGATCTTTGGGAGTGTGATTATTAAATGCCTTGAGGTAGTAGTCTTTTGGTTCAATCCACTTGGTGGTCTATAACCTTTTTATACTTGGATATTGATATCTTTCTCTAGGTTTGGAAAGTTCTCTGTTATTATCCCTTTGAATAAACTTTCTACTCCTATATCTTCTTCTACTTCCTCTTTAAGATCAATTAGTCTTCAGTTTGCCCTTTTGAAGCTATTTTCCAGATCTTATAAGGATGCTTAATTGTTTTTCATTCTTTTTTCCTTTGTCTCCTCTGACTATGCTCAACCTCGAGCCTGCTCCAAAGGGAGGAGAAAACAATGCCTAGACATACAAATAAAAGAAGTTCAAAGAATACCTGGGAAATTCATCACAAAAAAGATAATTACCCAAGCGTAGTCATCAGGTTATCAAAGGCAAGACAAAGGAAAGAAACCTAAGAGCTGTGAGGCAAAAGCATCAGGTAACCTATAAAGGAAAACTAGTCAGATTAACTGCATATTTCTCAGCAGAAATCCTGATAGCCAGAAGGATCTAGGATCCTGTCTTTAGCTTCCCAAACAAAATAATTGTCACTCAAGAATTCTGTATCCAGCAAAACTAAGCTTCAAAATTGAAGAAGAGATATCTTTTTCAGACAGGCTGAGAGGATTTCCCACTACCAAGCCAGCACTACAAGAAATGCTAAAAGAAGTTCTAAATCTTGAAACAAAACCTCAAAATACACCAAAATAGAACCTCCTTAAAGCATAATTCTCACACCACCTATGAAACAATAACACAATAAAAAAGGTATTCAGGGAACAACTAGTAAAATGAATAAAATAATGTCTAAAGGCCTAAATGCTCAACTTAAAAGATACAGAATGGAAGAATGGACAAAAAGCCAGCCACCACATTTCTGCTGTCCTCAAGAGACTCACCTAACACATAAGGACTCATATAAACTTAAGGTAAAGGGGTAAAAAAGATTCCATGCAAATGGAAACCAAAAGCAATCAGGAATAGCTATTCTTATATCAGACAAAACAAACATTAAAGCAACAGCAATTAAAAAAAGAGAGGGACATTATATAATGATGAAAGGATCAGTCTAACAGAAAAAAAATCAAAATCCTAAATATATATGTGCCTAACATGGGAGCTCCCAAATTTATAAAGCAGTTATTACTAGACATAATAAATGAGATAGACAGCAACACAGTAATAGTGGGGAAACTTCAATACTCCACTGACAGTACTAGACAGGTCATAAGACAGAAAGTCAAGAAAGAAACAATGGACTATACTCTAGAACAAATGAACTCAATGGATATTTACAGAACATTCTACCCCAGAACTGTAGACATTCTTTTCATCAGCCCATAGAAAAGTCTTCAAGAAAGGCCACAAAACAAGTCTCAATAAATTTAAGGAAATCAAAATTATATCAAGTACCCTCTCAGACTACATTGGAATGAAATTAGAGTTTAACTTCAAGAGGAACCCTGAAAAGTATACAAACACGTGGAAATTAAATAATCCGCTCCTGAATGAACTTTGGAACAACAATAAGATCGAGATGGAAATTTAAACATTCTTCAAACTAAACGATAATAGTGACACAACCTATCAATACCTCTGGGACACAACAAAAGCAGCGCAAAGAAAAAAGGTTATTTGGCATTAAATGCCTACATCAAAAAGTCTAAAATAGCATAAATAGACAATCTAAGACCACATCTCAAGGAACTAGAGAAACAAGGACAAACCAAACCCAAACCCAGCAGAAGAAAAGAAACAACAAAGATCACAGCAGAATTAAATGGAATGGAAACAAACAAAAAAATCCAAAATATAAGTGAAACAAAAAGCTGATTCTTTGAAAAGGTAAACAAAATCAATAGACCATTAGCAGTATTAACCAGAAAAAAAAGAAAAGAGAAAATCTAAATAAGCTCCATGAGAAACAAGATGGGAAAAGTTACAACTGATACCACAGAAATACAAAAGATCATTCAAGGCCACTATGAACACCTTTTCTCTTACAAACTAGAAAATCTAGAGTAGACAGATAAATTCCTGAAATAGAAACTCTGGAAAGACCAATAACAAGTAGCAAGATAGAAAAAGTAATTTAAAAATTGTCAGCAAATAATTCAGGAACAGATGGAAGCACAGCTGAATTTTATCAGGCATTCAAAGAATTGGTACCAATGTTACTAAAACTATCCCAAAAGACAGAGAAAGAAGGAATCCTCCCTAAATCACTCTATGAATCCAGGATTACTCTAATACTCAAACCAGGAAATGACATAACAACAACAAAACTACAGACCAATATCACTGATGAACATTGATGCAAAAATCCTCAACAAAATACTAGCTAATCCAACAGCATATCAAAAAGGCTATACATCATGATCAAGTGGGTTTCATACCAGGGATGCAGGGATAGTTTTATATATGCCAGTTAACAAATGTGATACATCACATAAACAGAATTAAAAATAAAAATCACATGATCATCTCAATAGATGCCGAAAAAAACATTTTACAAAACCCAGCATCCCTTTATGATTAAAACTTTCAGCAAAATCAGCATAGGAGAAAAATACCTTAAGGTAATAAAAGCCATCTATGACAAACCCATAGACAACATCACACCGAATGGCAAAAAATTGAAAGTATTCCCCCTGAGACCTGGAACAAGACAGGGATGCCCACTTTTTACCATTTCTATTCAACATCATACTGGAAGTCCTAGCCAGCACAATCAGTCAAGAGAAAGAAATAAAGGGCATCTAAATGAGTAAATGGGAAGTAAAACTGTTGCTCTTCACTGATGATATGACTGTACTGCTAGAAAACCCTAGAGACTAACTCAAAAAGCTCCTAGATCTAATACATAAATTCGGTAAAGTTTCAGGATACAAAATTAATGTACGCAAATCAGTAGCACTGCTATACACAGACAGCAATCAAGCTGAGAATCAAATCAAGAACTCAACACCCCTTTTACAATAGCTACAAAAAATAAAATACTTAAAAATATACCTAACCAAGGAGGTGAGAGATCTGTACAGAAAAACTACGGAACACTGCTTCAAGAAATCGTAGGTGACACAAACAAGTGGAAACATATCCCATGCTCATGGATGGGTGGAATCAATACTGTGAAAATGACCATACTGCCAAAAGCAATCTAAAATTTAATGCAATTCCCATCAAAATACCATCATCATTCTTCACGGAACTAGAAAAAAATCTTAAAATTTATATGAAACCAAAAAAGAGCCACATAGACAAAGCAAGACTATGCAAAAAGAACAAATCTGGAGGAATCAAATTACTTGATGGCAAAGTATACTACAAAGCTATAATTACCAAAACAGCATGGTTCTGGTATAAAAATAGGCAGGTAGACCAATGAAACAGAAATAGAGAACCCAAAAATAAAGTCAAACACTTACACCCAACTGATTCTTGACAAGACAAATAAAAACATAAAGTGGGAAAAGGACACCCTATTCAACAAATGGTGCAGGAATAACTGGCAAGCCACATGTAGAAGAATGAAGCTGGATCCTAATCCCTCATCTTATATAAAAATCAACTAAATATGGATCAAAGACATAAATCTAAGAACTGAAACCATAAAAATTCTAGAAGATAACATCAGAAAAATTCTTCTAGACATTGGGCTTAGACAGAGAATTCATGACCAAGAACCCAAAAGCAAATGCAACAAAAACAAAGATTAATAGATTGGACCTAATTAAACTAAAAAGCTTCTGCACAGCAAAAGAAATCATTGGAAGAGTAAATAGACAACCCACAGAGTGCGAGAGAATATTCACAAATCACATCTGACAAAGGACTAATATCCAGAACCTACAAGGAACTCAAACAAATCAGCAAGAAAATAATAATCCCATCAAAAAGTTAGCAAAGTGCATGAATAGACAGTTCTCAAAAGAAGACATACAAATGGCCAACAAACATATGAAAAAATGCTCAAAATCCCTAATTATCAGGGAAATGCAAATCAAAACCAGAATGACATACTACCTTATTCCTGCAAGAATGGCCATAACTAAAAAAATTTAAAAATCAGATGTTGACATGGATGTGGTTAAAAGGTAACACTTTTACACTGATGTTGTGAATGTTAACTAGTACAACCACTATGGAAAATAGTATGGAGATTCTTTACAGAATTAAAGTAGAAATACCGTTTGATCCAGCAATCCCACTGTTGGAAAATAAGTCATTATATGAAAAAGACACTTGCATATGCGTGTTTATAGCAGCACAATTCGCAACTGCAAAAATATGGAACCAGCTTAAATGCCCATCAACTAACAAGGGGATGAAGAAAATGTGATGTATACATAGATCATGGAATACTACTCAGCCATAAAAAGGAATGAAATAATGACACTTGCAGTAACCTGGATGGAGTTGGAGACCATAATTCTAAGTGAAGTAACTGAATAATGGAAAATCCAACATTGTATATTCTCATTTATAAGCAGGAGCTAGGCTATGAGGATGCAAAAGCATAAAAATAACATATTGAACTTTGGGGACTCAGGAAGAAGAGTGGGGGGTGGTGATGAATAGAAGACTACACATATGGTACAGTGGATGCTGTTTGGGTAATGGGTGCACCAAAATCTCAGAAATCATCACTAAAGAATGTTCCTTCAAAACTGCTGGAATATAAATAAAATACAATTCAAAACGTACAAATATTTGATATAAATCACTGGGGAAGCCATCTTGATCAACCGTTTTTTGATAAATTTTTTTCCATTATGTTTTCCATTGTTATTGCTGATCGTGCTGGATTGTTTCTTGTTAACCTGACACTACTGTTTCTAAGTAAGGCTGGAAAATCCATTTCCCAGACCTCTTCCCTATGCTGTTCTACATTACATTTGCAAAAGACCAGATTGTAAATGTGATTTGGAAATGCAGGTGAAGCACTAGCCATTATTCACAGAACAATCATGTTTGACAGATCCAGTGATGACTGCTCCCTGAGAGGCACAGCTTGACTTATTCTCTTCCCTATACATTTTGCCAGCTGCTTGCCCTACCAAACACCCACTGCTTCATGTCTACTACCAGATACAAACCTACTGCCCTATCTGGGCAGATTTGCCCTATCTGGACAAATCTCACAGAGAAGCAGCAGTTGGTCTAGAGATATGTTTTTAAAGAAGTAACAATTGCCATGCAGTCAGAAAATTTCAGATCTCTCTAAAATCTCCCCCTTGGCTTGACCCTCTTCGATGGCCAGTCACATACAACTTTGAAGATTTTTCCTAAACTTGCATTCTTTCACCCATGCTAGTGCCCCAGTGGATTATGATTTGTTGTTGTTCCTCTGATCTCTGAACTTCCTAGACCCTTCCAGAAATTCTCTTTTTCTGCTTATCCAGGATTGTGTAAATTATAATTCCTAAATATTATATTTCCATCATTGCAGTGGATTTATATTCTGACAGATTTCTAACTGATAAAATAACACATAAAAGTATATATTTTTTAAAAATTTGCTTTTTATATGCTACTTTATTAAACTTTCTTGCTGTTCTACTGAATTCTAACTTGATTTTCTATGGAAACAAATACTTAACTCCTCCATTTCCAGTGGATGTAGTGGTTGTTTCTCATATTAGTTTAACAAAATTAATATTGATTCTTACTGCATTAGTGATTATAGTGGAGATGCCTCTAATGTGTCAACATAACAGTTTCCCCACCTTGAGATATTTTTCACTGTATTGAAGTTAATCCTTCTCTTCTTATTTGTGTTGATATTAAAGTGTCTTTGAATTTTGAAGATATTTGATCTTGTCACACTTGATTCCAGGAATATTTAGCAACTTGTGATTATCTGTTAATAATATGGTGAATCATATTTGCTAAAATATGCTTTAGAGTTTTCCCCTTATATTCATAAGGAGGATTGCTTTATGTGTCAATCAGTGCCCTTAGTTGCAAACAACAAAGTTTCTTCCACACATTCAGGTCTCACACTGACCTAACTGGATTGGTAGAACTGGTTGTTCCATAGGTAAAAATGAGACTAGACTCTGCCCTTGAGAGAAACAAACAGAAAAATAAAAAGGAACATAAAGAAATTGGCCAGCCATGAATGGAAAATGTCCACTATTGTCTGTAAATTTTAAGTATTACTTTGATCTGATTTTTATTATAAGAGATACCACAACTTCTTAATATAAAATTCTCCCAGTACATTATATTTTCTTTCTTAATGGTCTGAAATTAAATATTTTAGGACTACCGGTCATAGATTTTTGTTCTGTGTTACCACCACTCAACTATGCCACTGGAGAGCTAGAGCAGCCATAGACAATACATAAATCAGTAGATGTGATTGTGTTTCAAAAAACATTTTATGTACAAAAACAAGTAGCCAGCCCATGAGCCATAGTTGGTCAGTTCCCACGTAGAACCATCATATATAGCATGAAATTTTTTCTTAAAGGTTTTTTTTTTTTAATTTTTAAAATTGTTTTGAAATGGAGTCTCGCTCTGTCACTCTGGATAGAGTGCAGTGGCATGATCTTGGCTCACTGCAACCTCCACCTCCCAGGTTCAAGCGATTCTCCTGTCTCAGCCTCCAAAGTAGCTGGGATTACAGGCGCCCACCACCACGCTTGGCTAATTTTTGTATTTTTGGTAGAGATGGGGTTTCACCATGTTGGCCAGGCTGATCTTCAACTCCTAACCTCAAGTGATACTCCTGCCTCAGCCTCTCTAAGTGCTGGGATTACAGGGTGAGCCACCACTCCCAGCCTGTTTTTTAAAAGTTTGGAAGGACTAATCCAATATTGATTATAAAATGGCAAACTTTGCCTTTTCTTGAGTTTTGTCTCTTATTTGATTTCTATTTATATCAGTTTGCTGGATGATTATTTGTCCTATCATTTTAGCTTTATTAAGTTAGTTTGGGATTGTTGTTGTTGTTGTTGTTTTTGTTGTTTTTGCTGTGGTCCCTTGTAGATAGCATATATTGGATTTAGTTTTTAATCACTTTTCAAGTATTTTTATCCTTCAGCTATGCAAAAAGCACTAGAAGCTTGTTTTTATACTTTTTTGAAGAATATGTATTGTAAATGTGAAATGTGAATGACTAATAGGTAGACATCTGGAATGAATATCAATAGACCACACTATTTACTAACATAATAATGACAGTTACAACCATTGTTTGTAAGCATTCAGCTAGAAACAGATTTAAAAGAAAAAAGTGATATAAATAGCATGTGAACACATACCAATAATTACCTTCTCCATGAAAAATAAAAATGATAATTGTATTCCTGTTAATGGATATGTCAAATGTAAAGCTACCTAAAATATCTAAAACAATTAGCAAACATATAATAGTAAAAATCAGTTTTATTTTTAGCAACAAATGCAAATGTTTCCTCTTACCTTTCTTCCATTTAATATTTTGTATTTAAATTGTTTTCTTCGTATTTAAAACTTCACAAATAATGCGCTTTGGTTTCTGGCTTTATGGGGAATAGCATGCCCTAGGGCGTGAATTCAGGTGCCCTAGTAAAAAGAGCAAACCTCCAAAACTAAAAACTAAATTATAATTATAAATTTATGATGTAATATTTGTGTCACCGAATACGAAAACTTAATTTTCTGGGCCTTACTTACCTTTTCCTATAAAAATAGGAGAACTTTTTTTTCACATCAGGGAGTTTTAAGAAAATAAGAATACGTAATTTTAAAATTCCATTTCAAAATTATTAACTACCATACACATGTGAGATTTTATTGAACTATGTTCTCGATAATCTGTTATTGTTGTTGCTCAGGATATTAACCGCAGTATTCAAGGTTAAAACTTTTCTCCTTAATATCTTTGAAGTTTAGCATGATATTAAGATATCTATTTGTAACTAAGGGAATAGAGGCATTTAGATAATTATAGTAATCAGAGAAGTTTATGTTAATTATCAGTTTGAAAGTTGGACTACCTTAACCACTTTAATAACATATGTATAATGTTTGTGAAACAGTAACTATGTTACTGTACATTTAAAAATATCCTATATTGATATTCCTATGAAAACTTCTTATTATTAAATTAATAAATTATTATAGAAAATCAAATTATTGAATTATAAGAAATGTAAAATTTGTTTTGAAAAAATTATTTTAATGCATTAAATATTATTTATCTATTCCATTTCAATATGTATATCCTTTTATAATGAATTGAATATAGTGAAGCATGTCCTTTTTTTATATTTTTTTGAGACAGAATCTCACGTGTCCTTATTTCTAAAAGAAAATTAGAAGGAGAAAAGAAAAACTCCCTGAGGTTTTGCTTGTCTTTTTTTCTTGTTCTCTCCTTCCTGTGGTTCTACTTCTCTTGTTTCTTAAATGCCCACTGTCTTCATTGGACCTTCTTATGAAGTCTCAAATCTCTCACTGTGACATCCCCATCTGAAATACCACCCTCCTGCCAAAAATATTTCAATTTTCAAAATTATCTTTCTTTTTCCCTGACCTTTGTCATCCATCAAAAAATCTGAGTCCCTTGATAAGACATTAGGATGAAAATAGTTCAAATAATATACTTTATAAAAATAAATAACAGGCTTTTAACCCTTCCTATGATGTTTGTATTTGGAAAGTAGAACTAAGAGAACTCTGATAAATTTTGTGACAAATATTATTCATAGAGTATGTTACTTTGAAGGACTAAATTTAGAACTGAGATGAAGATTTTTGAAAGAACAGAGATCTCCTTCGGAATGTGTTTTATATTATGAGCACTAAGTTCTTCCCTTGGTGATGCTGCCTGCTGCTTATACCATTAAGTTTGGCATTAAATACCCAGTTCTCTTATTACTACTGGAAATAATCATTTATGCTCTCCAATAGATTTGAAATGATAATGGCAAATCTTCATGCAGTGGGTAACAATTAGGGAGGACAGTTTTTACTTCAAAGAACAGAGGCAAGCGTAACAGCATGATGTTTGGATTTAGCCCCATACATACCTCCCTGCAGTCCACAAGAACACATTTTCAGTTCAGTCTACATTGTACTGAGGAGTGACTGCAGTCTGGAACTATTAGGTCATCTGGGAGCAGTTAGTTAGTTAGGGCAAACAGTACTGCATACCTTAATAGCTCTTAAGGGCATCTTTCTAATACAGTTGAGTATCCTAACCAATGTTCATTATGATGAGCCTGAGTCATCAAGAAAACGATAAATTATGCTCAGCACACTCTGTTTATTGAGGAATAGGCTTCTAACATGAAGACAGAAAAATCCTGCTTAGAAAAAAGAGAATCTAGCCATGGGAAGAGCAAAGCAGAGAGTCACTTGCTTTATTTCATTCCTCTCAGCAATCCTTTCCAGCTCTTTCAGGACAGAACTTGATTCAGGGACAAATTCTAGATCAATGCGAGATTCTTCCACATATCCATTAACATTTTCCAAGACAGGACACAGACCAACAGCTTTCTCATCATTCGGGGACTGCAAAATGCTCCCTGAGTCAGTTGCTACAGATTATAATATCTCAGAGAACAATTTTTCTTTTAACCTGTTATTAACCCAATTACAGGAAGGAACAAATGTAGACAACTGTGGTGTCAAGACAAAGGATGAGAAAGCCGCATAATTTCGGCCCCCTACTCCACATCATGTTCACTAACTACGGATGTTCCAGAAGAGAGAAAATGATCTAATTGAATAAGAACAACATACCTCAAAATCAATATAACTGTGTCCACATTCTACTTGCCTTTTTTTGTTTGTTTTGGACAGGGTCTCACTCTGTCAGCTAGGCCGTAGTACCGTGACACAAAGACAGCTCACTGCAGCCTCAACCTCCTGGGCTCGAGCGATCCTCCTGTCTCAGCCCCACAAGTAGTTGGGACTACAGATATGCATCACCACTCCCAGCTAATTTTTGTAATTTTTGCAGAGATAGAGTTCTGCTGTGTTTCCCAGGCTGGTCTCAAACTCCTGAGCTCAGGGAATCCACCTCCCAAAATGCTGGGATTACAGGTGTGAGCCACCATGCCCAGCCTTTACTTGCATTTTTAACTATAATAATACACAATATCACAATCAAATCCCCTTGGTATTCTATCCTCATCTACAGCAATTAGACTCCTTTAAAAATGAATTTAAAATAAAGGTACGCAAACATAAAGAAGATTTACTAAAAAGTGTGGGGAATACTCATACTTCTGAGGTTTCTTCTGAGAATCATTTCTGTTATATTTAAGAATTCTAACTATATTTTGAATTCATGTTTGTTTTTTAATTCAAATAATGAGATTTATAATAGCAAGATTTTAATAGCAATTTATTTCTGAAAAAAATAAGTAAAAATGTTAGAAAAGATATAGAATGTTGTAAAAGGTTAAGAAAACAAATAAAAGCATGTTTTCAAAACCTTTAAAGCATTCCTGCATTTCTTATTTAAAAAATTAAACATGAGACACATTTGACATTATAAACTTCAAAAGTCTCATTAAAATTCATGCAAGATTAGAAGCATGCAACAAAGGACAGATTCAATATGTGTGTAATGAGCACAATGTAAAAATAATTTAAAATTTTTAAAACTTTTAATTTAAAATCAAGCATGATTAAATTCAAAGTTAGTATATGCAGTTGAAAGGAGAGTATTATTCAGGCTGGGCTCAGTGACTTAGCCTGTAATCCCAGCACTTTGGGAGGCTGAGGTGGGCGGATAACCTGAGGTTAGGACTTTGAGACCAGCCTGGCCAATATGGTGAAACCCTGTCTCTACTAAAAATACAAAAATTAGCCAGGCATGGTGGACCATGCCTGTAATCCCAGCTACTTGGGAGGCTGAGACGGGAGAATCACCTGAACCCAGGAGGCAGAAGTTGCAGTGAGCCGAGATCATGCCACTACACTTCAGCCTGGGCGACAGAGGAAGATTCCATCAAAAAAAAGAGAGAAAGAGAGAAAGAGAGGAAGGAAGGAAGGAAGGAAGGAAGGAAGGAAGGAAGGAAGGAAGGAAGGAAGGAAGGAAGGAAGGAAGGAAGGAAGGAAGGAAGGAAGGAAGGAAGGAAGGAAGGAAGGGATTATAAAGCATTTACTGTATCCATGATCTCTGATCAAAAAATATCAAAGATGAGAAAGAGTAAGTCTATTCAATTTGCATATCAAATCAGTAATTTCAGTCAAAATCACATGTGCAGTTGTTTGAAGGGTGAGAAGAATGAATAAATGAAGAAAACCTTATTTTTCAGATACATGCAGTCAGGTAAAATATGCATGAAATACAATTAATGGAAAATATCTAAACCACAATTTTACAAATGTTTCTGACATAAAGCCATGGAGACTTTATGGTGGCTTAACAGAGGAAAGATATACTTCTTACAGAGTTTTGGAGAGGGTCTAATAAGTAAACATTTAGTGCATGTAAAGCACAGTGGCTGGTATATAGTAACTATGACACAGTCGCTGTTCTTTTTACCATATTAAGAAATTAATATTTATTCATGAAATATTTAATTTTTTACTCTGTGCTGTTTTAATTGAAAATATGTTAATAGGAAATTTATTCATAATTGAGGTTATAGCCTGTTTTGTTAACACTGTCTATACGTTTCTCTTTTGTAAGACATGTGCCTTTCTTTCTTAACATTTCCTTAATCATTTTGTTTTCCAAACATCTTAATATATGTGAGTGTTATTTTTTATTTTATGGCATATTAATGCAATTCTGTACGTCATAGGAGGAAACAAAACATATCTATTCTAAAAGCAATATGTAAAAATATATGTATTCTAAAATGTATATATTCTAAAAACAATGAAAACCTGCTAAATTAGATACAATGTTTGGATATATATGGCATGTGTTAGTGTCAGAAATTCTATAGTCATAAACAAGTTGTTTTTTAAAGTGAAAAGCCAAAAAACTTGGAAGAAGTTTATTTGTGACATATTTTTAAAATTACATTCCAAGAAAATATGAAGAGAAAAAACGTGTATTAGTGGGAAAAGAGACTATTGACTATTCAAATAAAAGGAAAATGGAATCAAATTGAAAGATAAATTATGTAATACAAAGAGTCTATTATATGTCACAGCCATCAAAATGTATGGTACTTTATTTGCACTTAACCCTCACTTTCATATGCTGTCATTGAAGATTTCATTTTATTAGCTTGCTTACTAAACTTACCAAAACTCAGTAAAGAAAACAGGTATTACAGAAAAATTTTTCCAAAAGCTAAAAGTCACATCAATAATGGAGATTTTAGAAATTTTTCTACTACTGTAGGTTGGATTTTTAGGAAATACAGTTAGGTAGTTTACTAGTTTCAAGCTTAGTGTTCCACATATAATAATTGAAATGAGTGACAGATATAAAATAATCTCACATTCACTTGAAAATTTTGTAGTAGCTTACACCAAAATTATTTTCTTTTAGAATAATATATAAAGCTTTAATAATACTATTTAACTTTTCCTCCCATGAGTCTTATTATGAAATATTTTAACCATATAGGAAAGAATATAATTAATATTCTTGTGAATATCCTCCAGATTTGAAATATCTAGCAACTTCCTGTATTTTCCAGGGTAACTTTTTTAAAAAATAAAATGTTATTAGAAAATGAAGCCTATCTTCTTACTATCTCTCCAACAATTTTCTCACATTCTTTCTTATAGAAGATAACTATTCCTAAAATCAGATCATGTTCTTCCTAAGATATGTTGATTTTATTATTCTGTACATGTACATGTACCCACAAACAATATGCAGTTTTGCTTTGTAGTTCTCAAACTTTATAAAATGATATTGCACACATTCTGCAATTTCCCTTTTTATTCAAAATGTAGATCCTTATTCATGTTTGCAACTATAATTAATATGTTCTTCACTTTTGTTTCATGTATGCCATCATATGTTTACCTAGTCATGATTGATGACCATTTAGGTTGTCTCCAACTTTAAATGATGAAAAGCAAACTACAGTGAATCTTATAACAGATGTCTGTTTGTGTGATATGTCAGAGTTTCTCTAGGAGATATACTTATGTATGAAATCTTTGGGTTAAAGAGTATAATGCCAAATTTCAACTTCATTAGAAATTGCTGAATTCCTCTACAAAGTCACTGTAACATTTATAGCACTGAAGTGGTGTCATTGTCTGTCATAAATAGGATCTCTGTCTCACACCAAGGGAATCAAGGATGCAGACACACAAAAAGTGAGTTTAAGAGCAGAGGTTTAAAAGACAAAAGAAAGCAAATAGCTCTCTCTCCTGCAGAGAGAGAGAGAGGGGCGCCCAAGTGGGTCTTCTAGTCCACAGCGAAGTGCACAAGGGTTTTATAGACTGGCTTGAGGAGATGGTATCTGATTTACATAGGGCCCAAAGATTGGTTGGACCAGGTGGGTCATTTACATATTACCAGAGGAAGCTGGCCACCCTACCTTAATCTTTTATTATCCAGATGGGTTCTCTACCTGACAGGCGCCATGTTGTTTATTCCTTACTGTACACATGGTTGACAAAGTAAAGGGAAGATGAAACCGTCATATTGATCATGCCTAGCCCCCTGGTAGCCCTTTCTTATTGACACAACTGCCAGCATTCACCAATGCAAGCTTCCAGATTGCCTATCTATGTCTGCAGCTCAATTTCACAGACTGATCTTTGTTAGAAAAGAAATGATTTTGGGGCTACTGTTTAGTAAAAGGAAAACCTTACCAAGGACTCTCTTACCCTCACTATCTGCCTAAATAATTTCTTTTTAACTCCTATATCAACACCATGAGAATTCTCATTTCTCCATATCCTTACTTGACAGACACTTTAATTTTTGTCAGCTTTATGAATATAAATTGATAACTGTTTTAATTTTATTTTGATTTACTGTTCTTCTACTATGACTCAACATTATGACTACGATTATATACATTGCTCATTTTATAAGGATTCTTCACCTTTTTTTGTGGATTAGTTGAAGGTCGTCATATTCTCAGATATCAAATCAAAGAAATTTGCATTTCCTGATGGCTAAAATATACACTACATTTTTTCCCAGTTTGGGTCTTGAAGTTAAAGTTTATGTTATTGCTTTTCAGTAAAAGTTTGTTTGTTTTCCATATTTAAATCTTAAAAATTTTGTCTGTTTTTATAAATATTGTGAGATAGAAATCATTTTCTCTTATAAATTATCTTTTATCAATTGGATGTACAACCAATTGTCCTAGTGATATAGGAATAACACTGAGTGGTTGCAGGAGGATGGAGAAACCCACCAACAGCTAAAACAAGAACAAGGCAAAGAAACTACAAGATAACGGAAAACCCAAAATAGGTAGAGAAAACAGCCAAAACCCTTGTCAGGGTGACACATCCATGAGTTTTCTGGACAAACCCAAATGAGAGAGAAAGTAGTTGATAACTGAGGGTTCCTGAAATCCCCTCCTTCTTCAGAAAACCTAATGATTATTCGATCGCCTACTTAAAGATAACACCTATAAAGTGGGAATACTAGGTGGTCACAGAAGCAGGAGAGTATGAAGCAGTAATTTCACATACCAGTAAGAAAGGAGCTGTTAAATTTAGCTACGAGGACAAGGACAAGCCTCGGCTCATAAGACCCTAACAAATGAGATAGAGGCTAGGTTGGTTGAAACCAGGTAAATCCAACATGAAATTGGATTTGACCTGTGCCCCACCCAGATCTAATTATACACTCATTATTATACTAAATCACACACCCGTTAGCACCATGACACATCCGAGCAGGCTCAGATGCTGAGTATAAAAAGGGGTGGCACTCCCATTCTAAGAAATATCTACCTTTTTCCCAGAAAACCTCATGGCTATTCTACCCCCTAATTAGAAGAGCACATAAAATTAGAAACCCAAACTCCACTCTGTGAGACTCACCGTCCTGAGGATGCTTGCACTCCCACTGTTGAGTGTGTACTTTTGCTTTACAATAAAAGCTTCTTGCCGCTGACTTGTCCCTGAATTATTTCTTGCAACAGTGTCAGGAATTTAGAACACTGGCTGGGGCTGGGGTCTTGATGGCATCTGGAGACTCACCTAAGCCCTCTGGCAACACTAGAAAATATGTTAGCCAATTATTTCACCATATTTACAATAATACATTTTGGTCTCACTATTCTGTTTCATCGGTATGATTGTCTATTCCCGTGTCAATATCACTGTGTCACTGTGTCAAATTCAACATATTTAAATTATTAATATCTAGTAGTGTAAACCATCCTAATCAATCAATTGCTATTTTCCTATTTTATATTAATTTCAGAATCAGCTTATAAAGAATTTTTCTAAAGCTTCAAAGTTAATAGATAAATTTGGGTAAAATTAATATCATTTTATATTGAGCTGTCTCCATTATTTATAACCTTTACAAATAATTATAATTTTTTCTAAAACTCTATAAATTTGGAGTTGGAATTAATTCTATACTAATTAAGGTGGTATGGTTTTAGAAAAGGGACAGGCACATAGATCAATGGAAGAGACACAAATATAGGAATAGACACATATGTCCATAGCAAATTTTGAGTATAATCAGCAAGACAGTAGAATGGGACTTTCTAGCAATTATCTTTTTACAGAAACATAAATTTGAACAATTATTTATACATAAAAACACCTCCACAAGAGCTAAGGGATCTAAGTGCGAGATTAGAGCACATGGGTGGAGCAAACAAATACATTGAAGAGGGTAAGAAATTCAGTTTTATATTATTCCCTGTGCCCCCAAGCCCACACACTGCAGCATAAAAAGAGATAACCTCTGCATGGGGGATGGAGATGGAAGTGAGCACCTGACTTCACTATGGATTCCATCACTAAGTAGACCCCAGCAAACCCCAGCACCAAGCTAAGCCCCATGGCCACAGGCCCTCCCAAGTGCCAGGCCAAGCACCATAGACACAGCCTCTGGACCTACCCAGTGCCAGGTTGGACCCTATGGACAAAGGTTCCAGGCCTGACCCTAAACACCCAATATCCAGGTTGACCCCAGAGCCAGACTGACCCCTGAAGTGTCAGGTGGCATCTGAGGCCGCAGGCTGAGCTCTGAAGATCCAATCTTCAGGCCCAACCCAGAGTCAGGCTGCTCAAAAGGTGTCAGCTGGTCCCCGTGGACCAAGGCTCCAGGCAAGCCTTTGCAGACCCTAGTCTTAGGCCTACTCCAGCACCAAGCTTGCCCTCATGACCCATGGTACCAGGTCATCCCATGCAGACTCAGGGTATAGACCCACTCAAGTACCAAACTGGTCCCTACAGCCCCAAGCAAAAGGCCAGGCCCCATGGCTCCAGGTTAGTCTCAGGCTCCAAAAACTCTAAGCTCTAGCAGCCACTGGCAGCAGGCCAGCCACCATAGGTATAGGCTGTAAGCCAGCTCTCACAGATCCAGGCTCCAGTTCCAACTCAGTTGATACAGAAGCCAGGCTGACTCATGCAGACCCAGGCACTAGGCAAGCCCCTGTGGACCTAGGTGCCAGACCTGCCTAACTCCTGACCCAGGCACCAGGCTAACCTACCCAAGGACTCCAGCAGTAAGCTCACCCATGAACCCCACCAGGTAGCTTGCACAAAATCTCTGGATAGGTTGACTGGTGAAGAGCTTTCCCTGCTGAAGGCAGTCTGTAAAGACAGAACGAGGTGCCTACTTCAAATGCATATATGCCAGCAAAAAGCTATAGGAATCACATACACACACACACACACACACACACACACACACACACACAGACACATGAGACCACCAAAGTAACAAAATAAAGCACTCATAACCAATTGTAAAGAAATAGAGATTTATTGTCTTAAGGAAACTCAGTGAGCTATAAATAAATAAATAAATAAATAAATAAATAAATACAGAAACAGATGAAAAAAGGAATTGGAAAATACTATGTGAGCAAAATGAAAATTTCAAAAAGTAAGGGACAGAAAACACACAAAGAGCCAAACAGAAATGCTGGAGGTGAGAAACACAATTAGCAAATCTTTAAAACTAAATAGAAAGTTTTAACAGCAGACTTGGTCAAATAGAAGGAAGAATGAACAAGCTTAAAAAGCAGGTTATTGGAAATAACCTAGTCACAGAAACAAAAAGAAGAAAGAATTTAAAAGAGTTTAAAAAGTCTATAGGTTTTGGTAACACTATTAAGTAAATCAATATATGCATTATAAAAATTCCAGAAGAAGCAGAGAAAGAAACAAAACTTATTTAAAAAATACTGACAGAAAACTTTCCAAAATTGGACAAGAAAATTAACAACCAAAGTCACGAAGCTCAGAGAACCCAAAATAAATTAAATATAAAGATATCATTACTGAAACACATTATAATCAAATTCTCAAAAGTCAAAGACAAAGAATTTTTACATCAGCATGAAAAGCAACTCATCAAAAACAAAGTAAACTCTATAGAATCAGCAGATTTCTCAGCAGAAACCTTGCAGGCCAAAAGAGAAAGAAATGATATATTCGAAGTACTGAAAAAGAAGAAAAAAAAAGGCCTGTCAACCAACAATCCTATACCCAGCAAGGCCATCCTTGAAAATGGAGGAATAAATAATTTCTCACACAAACAGAAGCTGAGGGAGTTTGTCACCACTATATCTGCATTATCAGAAATGTTAAAGGTAGTTTCTCAAGCTAAAATAAAAGAACATTAACAACATAGAACCATATAAAAGTCTAAAACTCATTGGTAATGGTAAATACATAGCCAAATCCAGACTACTGTAATACTATGGGAGTGCTTGTTGCAAAATCAGTTTTAACTCCAGTATAAATGTTATCAGATAAAAAATATTTAAAATAACAGAAACTATAATTTGTCAATGCATATATGATACATAAAATATGTAAGTTTTGACATCAATAACATAAATTGTCAGAGAAGGAGAAGTTAAAAAGGAGAATTTTTTATGCACTCAGATAACTTGCTATCAGATTAAAATAGACTATAATAATTTTAAGATGTTTGATATAAACCTCGTGGTAACAACAAAGAAAAAACCTGTTGTAGATACACAAAAGATAAAGAGAAAGAAAGCAGGTCTATCACCATTGAAAACAATAATCAAACCATGAATGAAGATAGTAAGAAAGGAAGAAATAAACTATAAGAGAGGCAGAAAACAACAAAATTATAAGAATGAGTCTTTATCAATAATTACTTTAAAGATAAATAGATTAATTCTTCAGTCGAAAGATAGAGTTGCTAAATGGATTAAAAACATAATATCACTCAACATTGGAGTACCTAAATACAAAAAGCAAAATATTTTTAAAAACTGAAAGAAAAAATAGACAGTAATAGAGAAATAGAGTAACAGTAGGGGACTTCAAAACCTAATTCTAGCAATAGATAGATCACCCAGAAGACAATAAATAAGAAAACAGCAGACTTGAATAACTCTATAGCCCAAATACCTAACAGACATGTACAGAACACTCCACTCAACAGCAGCACAATATGCATTACTTTCAAGTTCATTATTTTCAAGTGCACATAGAACAGTCTCTATGATAGATCATATGCTAGGCCCAAATACAAGTCTAAACAAATTTGAGAATATTGAAATAATAAGTGTCATTTCCAACTGCAATGATAGGAAATTATAAATCAATAACAGGAGGAAAACTGAAATATTCAAAAATATCTAGAAATCAAACAACACCTGCTGAAAAACAAGTGCATGAAACAAGAAATCAAAAGAAAAATCAAAACATATCTTGAGACAAACAGGAATGAAAACACAAAATTGAAAAACTTACAGGATGCACCAATCATTCTAACAGGGGTCTTCACAGTGATAAATCTCTACATAAAGAAAAACATTTCATATAAGCAACCTAACTTAACATGACAAGAAATTAAAAATTAAAACTAAGCCCACATTTAGCAGAAGAAAGAAAATAATAAACAGAGCTGATGTAAATGAAATAGAGCTAAGAAGAAAAACATGAAATATTAATATATCTCTCTAACTATCTTCATTTGTGGTTTGATGATTTTTTTCAATGGTGATAGACCTGCCTTCTTTCTCTTTATTTTTTGTGTATATAAAACAGGTTTTTTTTCTTTGTTGTTACCATGAGGTTTACATCAAACATCTTATAATCATTATAGTCTGTTTTAATCTGATAGCAACTTACGCTAACAACTTCTCTAACTGCATACAAAAATTCTCCTCTTTAATTTCTCCTCCTCTGACAACTTATATTATTGATGTCAAAACTTACGTATTTTATTTGTTATGTATGCATTAACAAATCATTAGAGTTTCTGTTATTTTAAATATTTTTTATATTATAACATTTATACTGGAGTTAAAAGTGATTTTGTAACAAGCACTCTTATAGTATTACAGTAGCCTGGATTTGGCTATATATTTACCATTACCAATGAGTTTTAGACTTTTATACACTTTTATGTTGTTAGTGTCCTTTCATTTTAGTAGAATGATTTATATTCTTTTGGATGTATACCCAGTAATGTGATTGCTGGGTCAAATGGTATTTCTGGTTCTAGATCCTTGAGGAATCACCATACTGTCTTCCACAATGGTTGAACTAATTTACATTCCCACCAGCAGTGTAAAAGCATTCCTATTTCTCCACAGCCTGTTTACTCGGCTGCAATAGATGCACAGCTTCTATTGTTTCCTGCCTTTTTAATAATCACCATTATGACTGGCATGAGATGGTATCTCATTGTGATTTTGATTTGCATTTCTCTGATGATCAGTGATCTTGAGCTTTTTTTCATATATTTGTTGGCCATGTAAATATGGAGAAACATGTAACCTACAAATACTGAGTCATATAGTTATCCAAAATTTCAACAGACTAATAACAACTAAGAAGATTGAATCAATAATAAAACTCTCCCAGCAAAGAAAAGCCCAGCGCCTGATGGTTTTGTCATTAAATACTACCCAACATTCAAAGAAAAATTAATGAGAATCTTTCTCGGACTCTTTCAAATAAATAAAAAAGGAGGGAACACTTACAAAATTATTCTGTGTGTCCAGTATATTGATAACTAAGCCCGAGAAGGGCACTATAAGAAAGAAAAGATTACAGACCAATATCCCTGAGGAAAATAGATGCAAATACCCTGAAGAAAATATAAACACAAATCGCATTCAACAAAAGGATCACACAATATGAACCAGTGGGATTTATACAGGGAAATGCAAGAATGGTTCAACATTTGCAAACAAATAAATGTGATAGACCGCATTAACAGTATGAAGGACACACTTTGCATATAATCATCTCAATAGAGGTAGAGAAAGCATTTGACAAACCACACCCTTTCATAATAAAAACTCTCAACAAATTAGGTATGTGCTTCAATATAATAAAGATTACATATGAAAAACCTATAGCTAACATCATACTTAATGGTGAAAAGCAGAAAATCTTTTCCCTAAGATTAGGAACAAGAATGTCCATCTTTATGACTTCTATTCAACATAGTACCAAAATTATAGAGCAATTAGGTTACAAAACACAATAAATATTAGCCAAATCAGAAAGAGTAAAATGACTGTTTTCAGCTGACAGTCTTACGTACAGAAAGTCTTAAAGAATCTACCAAAAAAGGTAAAGAAGACAAAAATGCTGTAAAGTTGTAGAAAACAAAATCAACATATCTAAATCACTTACTTTTTATATACTAACAATGAACTACCCAAAAAACACAAAAATAAAGAAAACAGTTCTACTTATTTGACTATCAAAATAATAAAATAAATAGGAATACATTTAATGAGGAAAGTAAAAATTCTATATGACAAAAATTATAAGACACTGATAAAAGAAATTGAAGTTACAAATAAATGGAAAGATATCCTGTGTTCCTGAATTGGAATAAATAAAATTACTAAAAATATCTATAGTACTTAGAGTGATTTAAAGATTCAACGTAATCACTATTAAAATTTCAATGACATTTTTCACTAAAATATAATAAAAAATATAAAATATATATAGAATCATGCAAGACTGAAAACTCAAAACAACTTAGAGTAAGAAAAAAGCTAGGCAAAGAATGTATGACTAAGACTCCAAAAGCAAATACAACAAAAACAAAATTAAATTAAAGGGACTTCATTAAACTAAAAAGCTTCTTCACAGCAAAAGAAATAATCATCAGAGTAAACAGAAAACTTATAGAGCAGGAGAAAATATATGCAAACTATACATCCAGCAAATGACTAATATCCAGTACAAGGAAGCTAAATAAATCAGCAAGAATAAAACAGACAATCCCATCAAAGAGTGGGAAAATGACATGAATAGATACTCAGAATATATATATATAAACAAATGTCCAACAAATAGGAAAAAATGTTCTGTATCACTAATCAAGGAAATGCAAATTAAAACCACAATGAGATACCACCTTACCCCAGCCAGAACTATTCACAATAGCAGACATGGAATCAACCTAGAACCTATCATCAGTGGACTGGATAAAGAAAAATTGGTTCATACATATCATTACATACTACAGAACCATGAAAAAATGAAATCACATCCTTTAACTACATAGATGTCAAGATTCTGAGACAGACCTCGAAAAAGAAAATCTACTCGCTTAAGATACAAGAGAAAAGTGAGTTTGTGGAGCAGCCATAGTGACACTACAACTCTGGTCAGGAAAATAGCCATAATGGCAGAGGACTGGCTGCCCAGGAAGGCAAGGTTACCAAGGAAGTCAAGGTCAAAATTCAGGAACAAGGTAATGGCAGTGGTGCAGCACAAGAGAGACCAAAGTACTGAATAGGATCTCTTATATAATTATTTCGTTTCTTAAAAATATTTGCTGTAACAGTTGATTGCAGAAACCACAGGTACTATAAGTAAGACTGAAATTTTGTACTTGACCAAATTTCTGAGGCTTTAGACAATGTGACCCTAAGAAGAAATATTTGGCATGTTATTTTTATTATAATAATACATTAATTTACACTAGGTAAAAATGTTAAAGGGAAAACCCTATTTCAATAAAATATATATTATCTAATCTTTTATCAAGATGTATATGACATAGAATATATGGCACATAATAACCTTTATTGCCTTAAAAAAGGAAAAGCACTCTTTGAAACATTCTTTATCTTTTGAGAAATGGGAAGGGAGAGAAAAAGCAGTATGTAGTTTTAATCTATTTCATTTCCAGATATTTCTACTCACAAAGATTAAAAAAAAAACTATAAAACCTATAATTCTTTGCTTATTCTTACCACTGTCCATTTTTACCCAGAAAAAAAATCTTTGATTTATTTTTAAGGACTGTTTATAAGTAAATACTCTGAGAGACTTTTTTATGTATGTTTCACTCACTTAAGACAATTAATATTAAGGCACAATGCCACTGTCTTTTTTACGTGCAGTAAATCGCTATAAATTTTAGTGATAGGGCTAGAAATTTGATGTTTGCATAGGAAAAAATTAAATGTAAACATATAAAAAGAGGCTTCTCTGAAATTTTTTACCCCTAGGTGCAGAATTCATTAGCCCATTATTTATAACAAATGGGAACTAATATATAATTTTAAAAAAAAGAATGAGCGCTATTCTAGTAGATCCCTGAGAACAGAAAGAATTCTCTTGACAATAGAATAGCAGCTACTTCGAAAGGTACATGCACAGTGTATTAAGAGCCTAATTATAAGGAAGAAGAAAATCAAAGATGTCCGCATTAGTAAAAGTGAATTATGTATGTGCTATCTTCTCACTGAGCTCACCATGGGTTACAACTCAAACCTACTGAAATTGTAAAAAAGAATGATGACAATTAATTAAAGTTACCATTTTTAACAGTGGTTGATGTGTTATGATGTCAGATGTATTTTATCTTTTGAAAAGTGCAAAACTTTGTAGCTTCTAATCCCAAAGCAGCCACTGCAGTGCACAGCGGTGTAACAAAGAGTGGCAACTGAAAATGGAAAATCTTTCATTTTGCCTACATAACCCTATGAGAATTCTCCCTTCATGGTAAATGAATTCTGGGCTGAGATTGAAATATTTTCTGTCTTAATATTGGGGTTCATTTTAGGTTGCTTTTACTTTTATCTCAAAATGAGGAACATACAAACACACAAACTTCCTGGTTAAACACCACGAAAGTATTTTATTTCCAACATTTACCATCCTTCAGGCAACTAGAAGAAATGAAAATCTCTATACAGAAGGGAATTCTCATAATCTTGCTCCTCTAAGAGTCCACACATACCATTGGAAGGAAAGAGCAATAGGTACTCAAAACTCAGCATTCTACTCTTCTGTTAGGATGGGGTCTTTCCTCTTTACTTTAGGTGAAAAGATCATCTTTGTGAGCAGGTTTTTGAAGATACATCATACCAATAGAGTTAGAAGACATTCTTCTACTGCATCAAAATGTTCCACAAAGAAATAACCAAGATTTATGAAGCCTTTGGTGTCATCCTAATTCTTAGCAATTACTGCCTGTTGTGTTCACCTGTCTGTGAAAGGGCCGAGAAAGTTAAGCCCAAAAAGTATATTCCTAGGACTTCCTCCACATATAGGAAATAGGCTATTGTCATCAAATAAGTTGACATTTTCCAGGAGAGAACAGACTCTGAAGAGAGACTTGGTTCCTGATCTGCTACATTTTAGCTGTGTGAACCTGAGCCATTGTATAACCTTTCTGAATCTCAGTTTGCATATATGAAAAATTAGAACAATATCATCCATCTCACAAGACGATTGAGAAGGATTAAATGAAAGACCTAATAAATAGCAAGAATTCAACACTAGTTACTTTCAATATTAATCATTTAAAAGAAATTATGTAACAAATACAGTTGCTTATTTGGTCATTGGACAAGTATTTATTGAACATCTATAATTTACAAATACTTCCATCTCTCCAATAGGTACATTCCTGACTTTCTCAAAGAGTTATTTATCATCATTGTTTCTCTTTTTCCATATGTTATTTACTCTTTCAACTCATTTCCACGCATCCCCTGCCACTATGCCATCAAAACAAATCACTCTAGCAATGAATTCCATGTTGCTAAATCCAATGGAAAATTGTCCTCTTTCAATCTACTCTTCAATTTCTTTCAACAGCCCATCTTCTTCAACTCAACTTTTAAAAGTCCAAATTTTTCAAGATTTTATTTTAGTCTCCTCTTCCCATTCTCCTCTTTCTTTTTGCTTATTCTAATCTACACATATTTATTACTGGTCTGGAACTGTTCCTTAAGTTACAACCTATCTACCAAACTTCCACCAACATTTTCCTTGAAAAAAATCTCAAATTCGACCATCTCTTCAGGCCAAATGTTAGGGAATCATCTTTTGATACATCACTCTCTTTCATCATCTTCCATTCCAATCATCCACAAATCATATAAACTTATTTCCTAAATATTCCTGTAACCCATCAACTTTTCTCTGACTCCACTATCACGAGTCCCATACATTATCATGTCCAGCATGGACTAGGAATTCGCTTTTTAGCTTAGCTCTCCATACACTCTTGCCCCCCTCTAATCCATTCTCTACAGGATAAGCTTTCCTTAAAATGAAAAACTGATCATATTACTCTCTAGATTAAAATGCTATGCTTTTAGACTAAAGAAAAAGAAAAAACATGTGACATGAGCTAAGAGGACATTATAGATGAATGATTTTTCTCTATCTGCTTCTTCAGTGTCATCTCAGATTATCATTTCCTCACGCACTTTGCTCCAGCCAAGGGTCCCTCTTTCAATTTCACCAATTAGCTATGTTTCTGTCTAACTCAGAGTCTTAAAGAATATAGTGCTTCTTCTGGAATAATCTTTCCTAGCTCAACTCTTTGCCTATTTCAGTTATAATAATTTTCTGGATGTCAGTTCCAATACAAGTTTTTCAGTTAAGCCCAGGTTAGTTTGCTCTGTTATAAGCTCTAAGGTTCCTATATGTCTCCTCCAATTAACTATATTTTGTCAATATGTATTTCTTGTATAATTGCTTCATTAACGTATTTTCCTATATACACCTCAGGAGGAAGGGTCTCTCTGCCAAACTTATCATAATAAACCCAGAGACACAAAAACAGCATGAGAATGATTCATATTAGGCAATATGTACACATTTTTTAAGATAGAAATGAATAGACAGATGAGTGAATACTCTCCAGTGAGATAGAAAAAACATATATATAAATGTATATATACACACACATATACATACTATATGTGTGTATATATACTACATGTATATATGTATATGTATGCATGTATATACATACTATATGTGTATATATGTATATATTCTATGGGTGTATATATATTTAACACACTATATATTATATATGTGTGTATATATGTATGTATACACATATATTATATATATAGTATAACTGAATATTTAGCATGCTTTAAATTGCTAAATGAGCTATTGTAGGTCAACAGAAGATTTGGTAAGGAGAGATAAAGTGGTCTTCATCTTTTGGGTCTCATATGTATGAAAAGTTTTATATTTGTCATTAAGTATAGGGTGATCAATTTTATTAGTCCATTCTCATACTGCTATAAAGATCATACCCAAGACGGGTTAATTTATAAAGAAAGGAGGTTTAATTGACTCACAGTTCTGTATGGCTGGGGAGGCCTTGGGAAACTTAGAGTCATGGTGGAAGGCAAAGAAGAAGTAAGCACCTTCTTCACAAGGTGGCAGGAAAGAAATAGAGATGGGGGAAGCACCAGAAACTTTTCAGACAACCAGATTTCATGAGAACTCACTCACTATCATTAGAACAGCAAGGAAGAAATCCACTTGCATGATCCAATTACCTCCCATTGGGTCCATCCCTCAATACATGGAGATTACAATTTGAGATGAGATTTGGGTGGACACACAGTGCCAAATCATGGCATTCCACCTCTGGCCCACTCCCAAATTTCATGTCATTTCACATTTCTAAACCAATCATGTTCTCCCAACAGTTATCAAAATTTTCACTCATTCTAGCATTAACTCAAAAGTCCAAGCCCAGTTTCATCTGAGGCAAGGCAAGTCCCTTCTGCTTGTGAACCTGTAAAATCAAAAATAAGGTAGTTTTCCGAGATACAATGGGGTACAGACATTAGATAAATGTTCCCATTCCAAATGGAAGAAATTGGCCAAAACAAAGGGGCCACTGTCCCCATGCAAATCTAAAACCCAGCAGGACACTCATTAATAATCTTAAAGCTCCAAAATCATGTACTTTGACTCCATGTCTAACATCCAGGACACATTGACTCAAGGGGTGGGCTCCCACAGTCTTGAGCAGCTCTACCTTTGTGGTTCTGCAGGGTACAGTCCCCATGGCTGCTTTCATGGACTGGTATTGAGTGCCTGTGGCTTTTCCAGGCTCACAGTGCAAGCTGTCAGTGGATCTACCATTCTGGAGTCTGAAGGATGGTGGCCCTCTTCTCACAGCTCCCCTAGGCAGTGCTCCAGTGAGCATTCAATATGATGTCTCCAATCCCACATTTCTCTGCTGCACTGCACTAGCAGAGGTTCTCCATGAGGGCTCCACACCTGCAGCAGACTTCTACCTAGACATTCAGGAGTTTCCATACATCTTCTGAAACTTAGGCAGAGTCTCTCAAAGCTCAACTCTTGTCTTCTTCATACCTGCAGGCCCAACACCACATGGAAAGTCACCAAGGCTTGGGGCTTGTGCCCTCTGAAGCAATGACCCAAGCTGCCCCTTGGTCCCTTTTAGCCACAGCTGGAGCTGGAGCAGCTGGGACTTAGGGCACCACATTCTGAAGCCTCATAGAGCAGCAGGGCCCTGGGTCTGGTCCACAAAGCCATTTTTTCCACTAGGCCTCCAGGCCTGTGATCTGTGGGATTGCCATGAAGATCTCTGACATCCCCTGGAGACATTTCCCCATTGTCTTGGTTATTAACATTTAGTTCCTCATTATTTATGTAAATATCTGCGCTGCCAGCTTGAATTTCTCTTCAGAAAATGGGATGTTCTTTTAGACTAAATGGTCAGGCTGCAAATTTTCTAAACCTTTATGCTCTGCTTCCCTTTTAAACATAAATTCCAATTTCAAACCATCTCTTTGTGAATGCATATAACAGAATCCTTTCAGAATAGGCCAGGTCATTTCTTAAATGCTTTGCTGCTTAGAAACAGAATAAAAAGTCAACCTATAGAATGAGAGAACATATTTGCAAACTATGCATCTGACAAAGGTCTAATATCCAGAATCTATAAGTGATGTAAACAAATCAATGAGAACAAATTACCCCATTAAAAAGAGGGCAAAGAACATGAACACACACCTCTCAAAGAGGATCATACAGTTGGCCAACAAATAAATGAAAAATTGCTAATCACTAATCATTAGAAAGATGCAAATCAAAACCACAATGAGACACCATCTCACACCAGTCAGAATGGTTATTTTTTAAAAAGACAAAAAGTAACAGATGTTAGCAAGCTTGCAGGGAATAGGAAATGCTTACATGCTGTTGGTGGGAATGTAAATTAGTTCAGCCACTGTAGAAAGAAGTTTGGAGATTCCTCAAAGAACTTAAAAGAGAACTATCATTTGACCCAACAATTACACTCCTGGGTATATATCCAATGAAAAATGCATTGTTCTATCAAAAAGACACATACACCCATATATTCATAATAGTACTATTCACAGTAGTGGAGAAGATAAAGAAAATGTAGTACATATACACCATGGAATACTATACTGCCATAAAAAGAATGAAATCCTGTTCTTTACAACAACATGGATGCAACTGCAGGCCATTACCCTAAGCAAACTAACACAGAAACAGAGAACCAAATATTGCAAATATTGCATGATCTCACTTGTAAGTGGAAGCTGAATATTGACTATACATGGATGTAAGGTAGGAACCATAGACACTCAGGATTACTACATGAGGGGAGGATAAGATGGGGGTGAGGGTAGAAAAACTATTCTCACTATCTGGGTGATGGGATCATTCCTACACCAAATCTCAGTGTCACAGAGTTTACCCATGAAACAACCCTGCACATGTACCCACTAAACCTAAGTAAAAATTGGAAAAAATAAAAATAAATAAAAGTATTTATGGAATGAATCTCAAAATAATAAGAGCTATTTATGAAAAACCCACAGCCAATATACTGAATGGGCAAAAACTGGAAGCATTCCCTTTCAAAATCGGCAAAAGAAGGATGCCCTCTCTTACCACACTATTCAACGTAGTATTGGAAGTTCTGGCCATCAGGCAAGAGAAAAAAGTAAAGGGTACTCAAATAGGAAGACAGGAAGTCAAATTGTCTCTGTTTGCAGATGACATGACTGTATATTTGGAAAACCCCATCATCTCAGCCCAAAAATCTCCTTAAGCTGATAAGATAATTCAGCAAAGTCTCAGGATACAAAATCAATGTGCAAAAATCACAAGCATTCCTATACAGCAATAATAGACAGAGAGCCAAATCATGAATTAACTCCCATTCACAATTGCTATAAAAAGAATAAAATACCTAAGAATACAACTTACAAGGGATGTGAAGGACCTCTTCAAGGAGAACTACAAACCACTGCTCAAAGAAATAAGGGAGGACACAAACAAATGGAAAAACATTCCCTGCTCATGGATAGGAAGAATCAATATTGTGAAAATGGCCATACTGCCCAAAGTAATTTATAGATTCAATGCTACTCCCATCAAGTTACCATTGACTTTCTTCACAGAATTAGAAAAAAAACTACTTTAAATTTCACACAAAACCTAAAAGGAACCCACATAGCCAAGACAATCCTAAGCACAAAGTAAAAAGCTGGAGGCATCACACTACCTGACTTCAAACTATACTACAAGCCTACAGTAAACAAAACAGCATGGTGCTGGTACCAAAATGGATATATAGACCAATGGAACAGAGCAGAGGCCTCAGAAATAACACCACACATCTACAACTATCTGACCTTTGACAAACGTGACACAAGCAAGCAATGGGGAAAAGATTCCCTATTTAATAAATGGTGTTGGGAAAAATGGCTAGCCATATGCATAAAACTGAAACTGCACCCCTTCCTTACAATTTACACAAAAATTAACCCAAGATGGATTAAAGACTTAAACATAAGACCTAAAATCATAAAAACCCTGGAAGAAAACCTAGGCAATACCATTCAGGACATAGGCATGGGCAAAGACTTATGACTAAAACACCAAAAGCAATGGCAACAAAAGCCGAAATTGACAAATGGGATCCAATTAAACTAAAGAGTTTCTGCACAGCAAAAGAAACTATCAGCAGAGCGAACAGGCAACCTACAGAATGGGAGAAATTTTTTGCAATCTATCCATCTGATAAAGAGCTAACATCCAGAAACTACAAAGAAATTAAACAAGTTTACAAGAAAAAAGGCAACAGCTCCATCAAAAGTGGGCAAAGGATATGAAAAGACACTTCTCAAAAGACAACACTTATGCAGCCAACAAACATGAAAAAAAGTTCATCTTCACTGGTCGTTAGATAAACGCAAATCAAAACCATAATGAGATACCATCTCACTCCAGTTAGAATGGTTATCATTAGAAAGTCAGGAAACAACAGATGCTGAAGAGGATGTGGAGATACAGGAACACTTTTACACTGTTGGTGGGAGCGTAAATTAGTTCAATCATTGTGGAAGACAGTGTGGCGATTCCTCAAGGATCTAAAACTAGAAATACTATTTGATCCAGCAATCACATTACTGGGTATATAGCCAAAGGATTATAAATCATTCTACTATAAAGACACATGTACATGTATGTTTATTGCAGCACTATTTAGAATAGCAAAGACTTGGAACCAACCCAAGTGCTCATCAATGACAGATGAGATTAAAAAAAATGTGGCACATATACACCATGGAATATTATGCAGCCATGAAAAAGAATGAGTTCATGTCCTTTGCAGGAACATGGATGAAACTGGAAACCATCATTCTCAGAAAACTAACACAAGAACACAAAACTAAACACCACATGTTCTCACTTGTAAGTGGGAGTTGAACAAAGGGAACACATGGACACAGGGAGGGGAATATCACATAATGAGGCCTGCCGGGGTGTGGGGGTAGCATTAGGAGAAATATCTAATGTAAATCACATGTTGATGGATGCAGCAAACCACCATGACACATCTATACCTATGTAACAAACCTGCATGTTCTGCACATGTACCCCAGAACTTAAAGTATAATACAAAAAGGAGGAAAAAATAAATAAAGCAATTTTCTAATGTTGGACATTTAGGTCTTTCAAATCTACCATTATTAAAAACAATGTTAAAAATAATAATTATAAGTAAGCAATGAAAAGACTCATAAATAGGTCTTTGGCATGCATATGAGTTACCTACTGGTTAAATTCTTGGAAGCTGAATTACAAATCAAAACATGTTTGATTTGAAAACTATTGCTAAATTGCATTCCATTGAGGTTATACCAATTTGCACCGTCGTGAGTCATGTATGAGAGTATCTTTTTACTCATATCTTTGCCAACATGGCATGTATTCAGACTTTTTGAGCTTTGCTTTGCTAGCCAAATAGGCTGTGTGTGTGTGTGTGCACGCGTGTGTGTGTGTATACTTTTTCAGTCTGGCAATAGTCTTCTGATCTTGCTTTTAGAGGTGTTTGATAATTGTCTACTTATTTTAAGTAAAAAAGAAAAAAAAAGTATTTTACTTAAAAAGAAGACTTTTTTCTTTACTTTTGTGTAGCCAAATATATCAGTCTGACAAATTTCATCTTCTAACTTTTATGTTATACAAATAGATTTTTTTTTTCCTAGGCATATACAAGGCAACTCAAGAACTATTAGATGAGCCAAATAAATCCAAATATAGTATGCATGGGAGGCCATCTCTTACTAATGCCTCTCTTCCTTCTCTTTAGAACTCTTCAATAGCTCTCCATTTTTTCTTGGGCTGTAATAGAAATTCAGATTTATGCCACAGTCCACATGGTTGTTCATTATGATTTCTCCAGCCTCATCTGGCATACCTCACAGACATGCCCCAGTTATCATATAACATTTTACTAGTCTACAAAATTTATTTTAGTATCTCAAATGTCACATTCTCTCTTGTTCTAGACCTGTACAATGTAAATTTCCTTGTTTGAAATATTCAACTTGCTTTATTCTCTTTATTCAATAATTCCTGCTTATTCTTCTTGTTATTTTCTCTGGGAAGTTCAAAAGTTCCTCTCCCAAGTCGAGGTTATGTGCCATTCCTATGTCTTCCCATGGCATCTAATTCAACTCTGGAAGAAAATGATGAGGGTAGCATATTCCCTGAGAGTAGAGATTATTGGTGATCCTTTTCAATTTTTTGGGTAACTTTTTAATTTTATATTTTATTTCATTTTTGAAAGATAGTTTATATACTGTAACATTCACCTTTTTAAAGTATTTTGATTCAATGACTTTTAGTACATGCAGAGTTACGAAACTGTCACCACAATAAATTTTACAACATTTTTACAACCCCGCAAAGGAAATTCTGTACCCTTAGCAGGCACCCACTCATTTTCCTCCACTACCTCAGCCCAATACGACAACTAATCAACTTTCTATCTCTGTACATTTGCGTATTCTGGACCTTTCATATGATTGGAATTATATAATATGTGTGATCTTTTGTGACTCACTTCTTTCACTTGGCATAATGTTTCAAGATTCATCCATGTAGTCATTGCTTTTGTGGTTGCATAATATTCTACTGCATGGATATATCACATTTTGTTTATACATCCTTCGGCTATGGAACCCTGAGTTGTTTCTACTCTGGCTATTATGAATAATGCATATGAACATTCAGGTACTAGTTTTTGTAGTGTGGATGTACAGTTTTTACTGCTTATAAGTATGTAGCTAGAAGTGTAATTGCAGAGTGTATTAGTCCATTCTCATGCTGCTGATAAAGACATATCCAAGACTGGGCAATTTACAAAAGAAAGAGGTTTATTGGACTTACAATTCCACATGGCTAGGGAGGCCTCACAACCACGATGGAAGGCAAAGAGGAGCAAGTAACATCTTACATGGATGGCAGGAAGCCAAGAGAGAGCTTGTGTAGAGAAACTCCCATTTTTAAAACCATTGGGTCTCATGAGACCCATTCACTATCATGAGAACAGCATGGGGTAAGACCTGCCCCCATGATTCAATCATGTCCCACCCAGTCCCTCCCACAACATGTGGGAATTATGGGAGCTACAAAATAAGATCTGCTTGGAGACACAAAGCCAAACCATATCACAGAGTCAGATGTTAATTCTGTGCAATGTTTTTTGTTTTGTTTTGTTTTGAGCTCTATCGCCCAGGCTGGAGTGCAGTGGCACGATCTCAGCTCACTGCAAGCTCCACCTCCCAGGTTCACGCCATTCTCCTGCCTCAGCCTGTTGAGTGGCTGGGACTACAGTTGCCTGCCACCATGCCTGGCTAATTTTTTTTTTTTTTGTATTTTTAGTAGAGACGGGGTTTCACCGTGTTAGACAGGATGGTCTGGATCTCCTGACCTGGTGATCCACCCGCCTTAGCCTCCCAAAGTGCTGAGATTACAGGCATGAGCCACCACACCTGGCCAACTCTGTGTAACGTTTTACAAACTCCTGAAGCATTTTGCCACCATACACTGCCACACATTTTCACCATAAGTGTATGAGTCAGTCTACATCCTTACTAAAACTTGTTATTATGTGTCTTTTTAAAATTATAGCCATCCCAGTGCATGTAAAGTTATGTTTTTCTGATTATTTGAATTTATCTGATGGCTAATGATGAGCATTTTACATATGCTCACAAGCTATCTTTATATCTTTTGTGGAGAAATGTTTTTGCTCATTTAAAAAATTGAGTTGTCTTTTTATTTTTGAGTTGAGTATTTTGAAGAAGTCCAAATATATAGTATTTTTTTGGTAGCTTGTGATTTAAATGTCATAACTAAAAATCCAAAGTCATGAAGATTTATGCCTATTTTTTTTCTAAGAGTTTTACAGTTGTAACTCATAATTAGATCCCTCACCAATTTAAAAGTGGTAAATGTAATGGACTGAACGTTTATGTCCTTCTAAAATTCCTATGTTGAAATCCTAACCTCTAACGTGATGGCAGTGGGGCCTTTGGGAGATAATCAGGTCATGAGGGTAGAGCCCTTATGAATGGAATTAGTGCCCTTATAAAAAGAGATTCCAGAGGAATTCCTTCCCATTTACCTTGTAAAGGCACAGCAAGATGTTTGAAATCTACAACCTGGGAGAGGGCTCTCACCAGAACCTGACCTTGCTGGCACTCTGATCTTAGACTTCCCACCATACTAAACTGTGGGAAATAAAATTCTGTTATTTATAAGCCATCCAGTGCATGGTATTTTATTATAGCAAGCCAGAAGGGACTAAGACAGTAAAGGTCCAACTTTATTCTTTTCCATGTAGCTATCCAGCTTTCCCCACACCGTGTGTTGAAAAGACTATTCTTTCTGCATTGATTTGTTTGGGCAGCCACATGGAAAATCAATTGACTGTAAATGTAGAAGTTTATTTCTGGACTCTCAATTCTATTCCATCTATCTATCTGTCTGTCTGGGCCCACAGTCTTGATTCCTGTAGCTGTGTAGTAAGTTTTGAAACCTGAAAGTGTACATCCTTCAACTTTGTTCTTCTTTCTCCAGATTGTTTTGGTTCTTCTGGGTCCCTTGTACTTCATATGAATTTTAGAATCAGCTTGCCAATTTCTGCAAAATTGGGATTTTGATATGGATTGCATAGAATAGTTGCCCTTTATCAACTTGAAGAACATCTCTTTTATCTCTTTTTAGTCAAAGTTTGTATCATAACATGATGTTAGATTTTTTCAAATGCTTTTTCTGAGTCTATTTAAATAATCATATGGATTTTGTCCTTTATTCTATTAATATGATATATTACATTAATTTATTTTTGGATATTAAATCTACCTGAGTTCCTGGGATAAATCTCACTTAGTCATGATGTATAGTCCTTTTCATATGTTGCTACATTTGATTTGTTAAGTTATTTTTGAGAATTTTTACATCTATATTCATAAGGGATATTGTCCTGTAATTTTGTGATGTCTTTGGTTTTGGAATCAGGTTACATTGACCCCATAGAAGGCATTTGAAAGTATTCTCTCCTCTTCAATGTTTTGGAAGTTTGTAAATAATTGGTATTCATTTTTCTTTAAATGTTTGGTAGCATTTACTAATAAAGTCATCTGGAACCGGGCTTTTCTTTTTGAGTAGCTTTTTGATCTCTTAATTGAATATCTTATTATTAGTCTATTCATATTTTCTATGTGTTCTTGAGTCAATTTTGGTAGTTTCTATCTTTCTAGGAATTCGTTCATTACATCTATCTAATTTATTGGTATATATTTTTCATAAGGAGTAAGTAGTGGTACAAAAGTCATAGACTCTTGCTGTTTTCACTGAGTTTTAGTAGGTTTTCTTGAATATATGCTTCTTCATTTGTCTCTGCCTTTAGGAAAACT